>NW_017306798.1:287841-291789 GCF_000935625.1 Nanorana parkeri | reverse complement strand
GACTTTCTTGCCTTCAGTGACCCTATGGTAATGCCCCCTGGTCTCACAACCTCTGTTACCGTTCGGCTTTGCCCTGTTTGCATTCATTTTTTCTGCCTATCCACCAACTGCAGGTCATCATGCTGCCCACCTTGCCCACTCCCCTGGCTCCTGCAGCCCCTTCATTGCAATGTTCCCAGGTGGCATTAACCCTTGCTTGCACCCCAGGGTGGCATCTCAGTGCCGTATCCAGCTCCAACCATTGTCATGTATACAAATGTAAATGAAGCCGGTTGTGTAGCGTGTCCTGTGCCCACCTGCTGGTTGCAATCCTGCCCCTTGCCCAGCTGCTGCCCCTGCACCCCAATAACCAGCTAGTTAGTTCCTATCTTGATTTACAGCTTATCTATAGCCACTTCCAAACCCATCAAATACTTATTTGCCCCCCTACTCTTGAGTGCCGAGGAAGTGCCAGCTTCACCCACGGTGCCAACACCTTTTGGATTCCCAAGCATTAAAATAATAATACCTGTCTCTGCCATGCATGACAAAACCCCAACCTAGCAGCTCATGGCACTGTGTGCCAACACCTCTGGAATTGCCTACCGTTCCTTAAAATGTCAACATAGCAGCCCGTGTACCCTCTGGATACTGTGTGCCAGCACCTCTGGGATTTCCTAGCGTTATAACAATGCCTATGTCTACCCTGCATGACAAAAACCCAACATAGCAGCTCGCGATCCCTCTCGAAACTGTGTGCCAACACCTCTGGAATCGCCTCCCGCTACTTAAAATGCCCATCTCTCTCCCCTGCATGACAAAACCCAGCATAGCAGCTCAACTGCCCTATCAAAATTGTGCCAGCGAGACCGTACTGGTGGGCAGGATAAACAGATATCACCCTTTCCTTTGCAGGATCTTTTTTTTATTTTATTTCATGTGTATACTTTGTTTCTTTATGTTGATTGTTGTTATTTTAATCCTCCCCTGAGCCTGCGCTCTTTTCCCGGCAGCCCGCGGGTTAATCCCTTGCATGCAGCGAGATTCATACATATCGCAGACCTGATCAGCCTTAAATTGTGTGAAATTTCTCCCCTTTCCAAAGCCGAGCTTCCACCTCGCCCGTTCCTCTCCTTTTTATCAAGCCCATCAAAGCCCCGTCGCCACGCATATTGACGAGAAGGTTGTTTTCCGTAAGGATCAAGGGGGCGAAAAAAAAAGGAATCTCCCTTCGAAGGGATGTTATCTTTCATGTAGCAAGGCTGCAACCCTTATTAGTGCATTTTATTCTCTGGGTGGTCGTTATACCTGGCAGCGCATAATTTTGTTTGTTTGGGGTTATTGTGCGCGCCGCCAACCCCCCCTGCCTCCCTTTTTCCTTCTCTTTCCAAGTTCACTTCATCGATTATTCTGATCGATACAAAGCCTCATTAATTGCAATGATCCTGATGCACGATATGAAGACCCTGGGACCGGCGTGCAGGCAGGCAGCAGCGGCGCTCGGCATCTGTCTTAGCCGTGGAAGTTGAAATTGGAGCTCTGCCTGTTGAGGAGCTGAGCTGGTAACTAGTGAATCATCCCTCGTAGTGGTGGAGCGACAGAAGAGTATAGTTGCCTGCGAAGAGAGATTTTTTTTTCCCCTCTCTCTCTCTCTGCTTTAACTGTTTTTAATCTGGAAAGAAAAGGTGCACCTGGGCGCATTTTGCATGCATCGGGTGCATTATTTAGACGCCTGGCACCAGTAGAGTCGTAATAAATTGGATTTAGTCCCCTTTTTTTTTTTGAATCTGATTTGCTCAGTCGTGCCTTTGTACACCCGCAGGGGTTATTCTGGGTGTGAAGGGTTAACCTTCTCCGCACATCTAGAGCCCCTGGTGCAGGGAGATGTTGGCTCTCCTTTGGTTTTGGGGAAAGTGGGGGGCTTGGATGAATTTATTGCAATATTATTCATAGCTGGGTAATTCCTGCCTTCCCGGTGATGGCGAGGTGAAGAGACAAGGCTTTGCCGCTGGTTGTGTTTCCATTAATGATGAGGTCTTCATTGCCTTGGTGCCTTTGCAGAGTTTAGAGCTTTGCCCTGCAGTTGGAGGTCTGAGAGTGCAATATCTTCATCTGGCGGGGGGGGTTTAAAGGGCAGCTCCACCCACAAAGGTGGCTTGGTTTCCAAAGGTTGCAGAGGTAGATCACATAGCAGTTTCAGATTACGTTGGTGAGATATATACCCAACTGGTGAGACTGTTACAGAGCTGGACTAAAGGTGTCACCTTCTCACGGCGGCGCATTCACCTTTCGGTAGAGCAGGCGGATCATTAGCGGTTCCAGATGCAAGAGCGTAACACCTCTGCTACAGCCTGATGGGAAGAGAGGGAGCTGAGCTAGCTTGCTGAACCTCAGGGACGTCAGAAGATGGCGGGTGATTCAACCCCACTGGTGGCCACCCAAAGTGAAGGATATATTGTGGGGGCGGAGTTAACCTGTAGGCAAAAAAAAAAAAAGAATTTTGATGAGTTTGGGATTCGCTTTCCATAGATTGCTGTTTCTATTTTCTTATTGCACCTTAAGGAAGTCCAAAGAGCCAAGAACATATGTGAAGTATGGAAATTTGTATCATCCGATTTATATTTCAGTTTGCTGCATTTAAAGCTGAACTCCGAGGATCAGCAGATACCGTCCTCATACCAGAGTCCTGTGTATTCTTCTTGAATCTCGGTGAGCTTTGTGTATTTCTCCCAGATCTGTGCAGTAATCCCGTGTGAGACTCGGAGCTTCCTGTAATAAAGATCAGTCACTGCTCCTCTCTCTCCTTGTGCAGGGTGACTGGGCTTGTCTCGGCCCCCTCCTGTAATAAAGACCGCTCAATGCTGCTCTCTCTCCTTGTGCAGGGTGACTGGTCTTGTCTCCGCCCCATCCTGTAGTTTTCTGCAGGCAAGCCTGTAGTGGGTGGAGCTTGACAGGTCCCTCCTACAGCTCTGCTCTGTACAGTATAGTGATGATGTCACTGGTAGTATGTGAGTTTGCAAAGCCGTTTGGCGCACACAACGAGGATTTTTGATCCTTTGTAGCTATTGAGGAATATATTTTCATTATGGTTTTTGTGCCCGGAGTTCGGCTTTAAGAGATAATTCCTAGTTGCTACAGACTGTTGTGGGTTATACTGAACATCTTTTACCTTTTTTTTTTTTTGTGATCATTTATTGAATAGTTCTTGTATTTTTTATCTATGTACTTTTGTTAATAAAGTTTTGCATTTCTGAATTTTTTTTTAAAGCGACCCTTTTAGTAATTGTACTGCATGAATAAACGTGTTAAAAAATACAGAAGCAGTATAATTTTTCAGACTAGCTTTCCCTTCTACCATTTAAAAGGTTATCCCTGAGTTCCAGTCAGGCTTAGCCTGGGCTGAGATGATGTCATCAGACTGCTGCAGGCAGGAGGAAGCATTTCCTCAGTCGCCCCTCCTCCAGGGATCAGACTGCTGTAGTTAAAAAGGAAGCATTTCTTCTGTTTCCCAGTGATTAATCTGCTGCAAGCAGGAGGAAGCATTTCCTCAGTCTCCCCTCCCCCAGTGATTAATCTGCTGCAAGCAGGAAGAAGCATTTCCTCAGTCTCCCCTCCCCCAGTGATTAATCTGCTGCAAGCAGGAAGAAGCATTTCCTCAGTCTTCCCTCCCCCAGTGATCAGTCTACTGCAGGCAGGAGGTAGCATTTCCTCCAGCCTTCCCTCCCCCAGTGATCAGTCTACTGCAGGCAGGAGGAAGTATTTCCTCAGTCTTCCCTCCACCAGTGATCCAAATGCAACATGGTAACTTTGTAGCAAGTCACAAGTTAAGAGGCTGCTGTAGGGGCTGATCTATGACAGACATTTGTGAACACAGCCAAGAACTGCACAAGCATCAGGATTTACATGATTGTGTCATCTCTGAGCCAGCCATCTCAGTCCAGGAAATAGATGGTGACCCCCCCCCCCCCC
>NW_017306798.1:268645-287102 GCF_000935625.1 Nanorana parkeri | reverse complement strand
CCCCGGCTGGATGATGCTTTAACAAAGATGGCGCCATCCTGCAGGGACAAGCAAATGAAGGCATTGTCAGGGGGAGTACTGCGATCTCTGGGACCTGGAAGTGTTGCATTGCCACATCACTGTGCAGCGTTCACGTACTTAATATGAGAAAATATATCTGATGACAGGTCCACTTTAAGCGATGAGATAATGACAACTACAAGGCGATCATCTGTGACATGACCAGATTCTGTCTCTGGGATATAAATGATTTTTTTATCTTCTCCCTGGATCCATTCTTTCAGGTTTAGCATTTTTTTTCTCTCTCCTGCATTGTGTCAGCCTCTATGTGCTGCCGAGACCTTTAGCTCATTAGCGTCAGGCTGCTGTTTAATGGCGTTCTAAAGCAGTTTAATGGGACGTGTACCTCGTGCCGAGACTGAGAGGATGAAGAAGGGGAGTGAGGCCGGGGTAATACTCAGCCTGTCACATCGGTGTGAACTTGTGGCAGAAGACATTTCCTGCATCTCGCTTCCGCACTGAGCCGCCAGTCCAGGATTCTGGTAGAAGCCGAAAGTTTATTTTCCTTCTTTGTATATAAGAGGTTGGTACACCTAAAGGTACATTCCACTCATTGTATAAGAACAACAAAGGGATTTTCCCCCTAGGTCAGCCTTTCAGCCAGGGTTCCTCCAGAGGTTGCTAAGACTTCCTAGAGCACCGAACAGCTAGATAGACATTCTACCCACTGACCTCCAATGTAAGGAGCATTCTACCCACCGACCGCAAGTGTAAGGGGCATTCTACCCACTGACCTCCAATGTAAGGAGCATTCTACCCACCGACCGCAAGTGTAAGGGGCATTCTTCCCACTGACCAACAATGTAAGGATAATTCTACCCACTGACCACCAATGTAAGGAGCATTCTATCCACTGACCTCCAATGTAAGGAGCATTCTTCTCACTGACCCCCAATGTAAGGAGCATTCTTCCCTCTGACCACCAATGTAAGGAGCATTCTATCCACTGACCGCCTATGTAAGGAGCATTCTTCCCACTGACCACCAATGTAAGGATAATTCTACCCACTGACCCCCAATGTAAGGAGCATTCTATCCACTGACCGCCTATGTAAGGAGCATTCTTCTCACTGACCCCCAATGTAAGGAGCATTCTTCCCTCTGACCACCAATGTAAGGGGCATTCTACCCACTGACCGCCAGTGTAAGGAGCATTCTTCCCACTGACCTCCAATGTAAGGAGCATTCTATCCACTGACCGCCTATGTAAGGAGCATTCTACCCACTGACCTCCAATGTAAGGGGCATTTTTCCCACTGACCCCCAATGTAAGGGACATTCTTCCCACTGACCACCAATGTAAGGAGAATTCTACCCACTGACCACCAATGTAAGGAGAATTCTACCCACTGACCCCCAATGTAAGGGACATTCTTCCCACTGACCCCCATTGTAAGGAATATGGCTCCAATGCTGCCATAACGAAAATTCATATTCAAACCCATTGAGATCCATTAAACCAAAAAACACATCTGATTGGCCAGAAAAGTCACATGTCCAGTTCAGTTTCATTTTTGAAAGAAATTTGGACGGGATTTGGCTCCCAGACCCGTATTGCTTTCTGGAGCTCCCGAATGGTATTCGGAAATTCAGATGCTGGATGCCATTCAGGCCTCGGAGATTCAGCTTTAGTATTAATATCTGTATATGGTTTTCTGTGATATTGCCAACGAATATTCGTAAACTCATCCGAAACTAACGAAAATTCGGATTTCGTGGGATTCCGAAACCCAAACCGAATTGATTTTCGGACCCGAATCCCGAAATAATGGAATAACCAAACAGAATTTTTCCACAGCTTACATGTCTAGAAGTCACCACTGTGCCAACTTCATTAAAAAATGTTCTGTTGTGTTACATTGTTAGAGATAATAATTGCATCTTTCAAACTGTCTCCGATTGCCCTTAATTGAGCAGGAGACATTCAGAATTATTGATCATGTTTGAAAGTGCAGCTGTGTGTTTGCATCTGTGACCTATAGATTGTTGGATGCGAGGCTTACAGAAGAATTATCAATAATTTCAGCCTTTACTGATTCCTCGGTTTGGGGGGAGAGGTGGGGGATGGGGGATATGTCATTTTATGAGATTTCCCGGGGATCTGCGGGGGAAATTTGGGCAGGTACCTGGACATTACCTGCACATTCCCATTCACAGTTTAGGAAGTTTTGTTGTAAGTACAAGTACCCTTTGGGGCCCACTCAACCTTGGCGGCCTGGTGTGTTGCCTGAGGCCAGGTTCATACCATTTTCCGGGCATTTGTATGCGTTTCCATGCGTTCCAGACCAGAGAAAATGAGACGAGCAGTATTTTTTTTTTTTTGATGTCTGGTCCGGTATGGACTGCGCTGGTGTGAACAGAGCCCAGAAGTACTATAGGGACACGTTGGGTTGCTTTTTTGGTCCGGTAGCAAAAGCACTGAAACGCACCCAAAGGCCCATTTTAAGCTAAAAAAAAACCAAACAAACCGGAATGCGGCAAAATCATTGTAAAAACGCAGCCGAGCGCAATGCACCGTGTTCCAGATCTGGTCCGGATGAAGGTGTGAACCTGGCCTCAAAGCATGTACATTTCACATCTTGACGTGTCTTGTGTTAGGGCAGCCCATTCAGCATTGTGCTAGGGCAGCACGATTTTTGGGCCGTTTTGGTGCGTTGCTACCAATCTAATGGCTGGAAATTCACCAAAACGGCCTCAACGGCGCCATTTTTGTCAACACAATACACTGAAGCACTGCAGAGTGTTACCATGCATCTTGGTGCACTACAACACACATTCTTTGGAAGTATGTTGCCTTACTGCAATGCTGGAAAGATTTATTTATTTTTTTCTTTTACAATCTAGTCCGGGGGAGGGGGGTTGTTGGGGTATTGGGGGACATCAACAACGGTCCATGTTTTCCAGATATCCTCCCAGAATCCCAGGGGAAACGATTAATTGATCTTTTAAACTGTGACTAATTAACACAGTTGTACAGGTGCTTTGAGGTCTGCATACTTCAGACTGCTAGTGGGATTCTAAAGCTGCCCACACACCTTACAACAACGACTTTCGTTGTGCGATGGTTGTAAGGTCATTAAAATTTCGTACGACCTGCCCGTCTTGGCCAGGCAGGTCGTACTTGCGATCATCGCACGCCCTCCCCGCTGAGGGAGGTCGCTGAGGGAGTGTGAGGGAGTGTGAAACTCCCTCAGCCTGTGCGGCTTTCGTCTTCCGAGCATCATACGATTTTCGGCGGGTTTTCCAGCGTGCTAGGAAGACAAAAGTCGTGCGACCGTACAGTAGAAGCGGTCGCACGCTGCCCATACACCTGCCGATTATCGTACGATCGCGGGATCACCCGCAATTATCTTACGATAATTATCGGCAGGTGTATGGGCACCTTTTATGACTATAAGGGGCTCATTCACATGGGAGTGCATGTCTGTCCAGAGACCCGATCCTGGAGGGACAGGTGCATGTAATCACGTGCAGCAGCCTGTACTTCCCTATGGGCCGACGCAGCTGCATGCTGTTACACATGGTTGCCTGCAGACTCGAACTTGCACACCCGTGCAGGTCTGGGCGCCTGCACTTGGATGCAGACGGTGCACGTCCAAGTGTGGGCACCCAGACCCGAACGGATGGGCCGATTTGTGTATAACTGTGTGCAGCCGAATCCTCCCTTAGGGAAGTATAGGCTGCTGCAACTATTGCACCTGTCCCTCCCTGGATCGGGGCTCTGCATGGGCATGCATGCCTAATGACATTGATTGTTATATTACATAGTTTTGGTGAGTCCAAATTAGATTATTTAGTGTATGGCCAACTTAACATCCAGGCACGTGCAGAAGATTTTTTTTTTTTTATTGCAGGGGTAAAGCATGAAGGTTTATGGAGCTTTTATGCCTCTAACATCCAGGCATGGGTAGAGGAATGCAGAAAGTGAGCAGGTCTGATGCTAAGCTGCTGACCATTGGCTATTCTTTGACAGCCTGATGTAGTTAATGGGGGCGCGCGTAGACGATGTGGGCGAGCGTAGACGGTGTAGGCGAGCGTAGACGGTGTGGGCGAGCGTAGAGGATGGAGGCGAGCGTAGAGGATGTGGGCGGTCGTAGAGGATGTGGGCGGGCGTAGAGGATGTGGGCGGGCGTAGAGGACGTGGGTCGAGCGTAGAGGACGTGGGTCGAGCGTAGAGGACGTGGGGGGAGCGTAGAGTACGTGGGGGGAGCGTAGAGTATGTGGGGCGAGCGTAGACGATGGAGGATAAAGAGGTAACTTTTGTCATCCATGTTCTGTGATTGCAGCGGCTCCCTTATTTTCATGCAGTGCCCTACCTATCTTTTAGACTGGAGCCCCCCTTTAGGACAGCCGGGTTGAGGGACCGTCGCACATCACGGCGCACAGTTTTTTTCTTCCTTTTTTCTTTTCTTACCTCCTCAGCCGCTCATGTACTTTTCCTGCAATTCCTGATGTCTCTCACGGCAGGTCATTTAGAGAAAGTCACTGTGAAAAATCTCTTCTGCCGAGTGCGGGATAATAAAACCAATGAGATCAGATGAAGCTTTTATTTCAGGCTGATAATGTCAACGGCGTGACGTGCGGCGACAGGGGCTGGGGGAGCGCGACGGGACATCGATGGTGTTACGGTACAGGTACAAAGACATGTTCATGGTTTTCTGTTCTGTGCCAGGTTGGTTGTGTACAAATTAAAGTGGAACTCTATTCCTGAAGAAGTGCATGGTGGTAAATGAAGCCTAAATAATCCACTTTGCTTATTTATTTTTAATGTCAGGTTGTTCACCATCTGTGTAGCCCACATGACCTTGCTTTCCATTTTTCTTTATCTGATATCGCGCGGCTTGTCTCTCAATAGGGAAAAGAGAGTTTTCACATAAACATTTCCTGCAACAACACAGGAGACTGAACCTGCTTATTAGTGAGAGGTTTATCTCCTTGGCGGCAGCGGCTTCAGTTGATATTATTATACTTTAAATGAAAGAATTGATAGCAAGGGCTTCTACCGCTCGCTGACCAGCACTTTTAGTCACCACAGTCTTGCAATAAAGGATAATTGTTTTAAATAGTTTAACTCCTCCAGCTTTCAAACCCCAAAGTCTTCTATACACCTGTCCATGCTCCTTCCATAGATTCACTATGCAGCTCACTCGGAACTGCACAGCCAACACGGCACAGTCTACTGAATGGTCCAATGTTTCCTCTTCTGTGAATGCATCCCAATGGTGGATGGCCTCTCCATAAGAAGAACGGCATGTTTTCTGTGCATGGTTAGAATAATGGACCAGGGGGGAGTTTGCAGTGGTGGCGGTTTGGCTCCCCTTGGGCCATATATAATGGATCTGGCAGGTAAGACATGTTAGGGAGGGTTGGTTCTAAATTAGTTCCCCCGCAAAAGAAGAGATAGTTTACTTCCCTTTCCAGCACCCTGGACCTTCACTCTGTTACAATGTTGCAAGCTCCATCAAACTCTTCAGCATTCAACTCTTACTGGAATGTAATGTACCTGCGTCCCCCGCTGTGTGCTTTCATTTAATCTGTTGGAACATTACATCACTGACAGAACTCAACAGTGATGTAAGTAAGGGTTGGAGAATGGAGCTGCTGGTCGAGGCTGCGCCCTGGGCCGCCTAGTGGCAGCATCGGCCCTGAGCATACTCTTGTCAAGTAGCTACACCGATTGGTCAAAAGTATGTAGAAACCCCTCCAAATAACACCGTTCAGATGTTTCCAATGAAGGGTTCTGTTAATACCACAACATACAAAGACATTGTAGACAATTGTGCTCTTCCAGCCTTGTGGTAAGAGTTTGGTGAAGGCCCTTTTCCATTCCATGACTGTACCCCGTGTACAAAGCCAGCTCCATACAGACATGGTGGGGAGGAACTCTAAGTGTCCTGCACAGATCCCTGACCTGAACCCTACTGAACACCAAATGTGAGCCGGGTCTTCTCATCCAACATCAGCACCTGACCTCACAAATGGGTGCACATTGCGCTATTCCATCCTTGTGGTAACAGTTTGGTGAAGACCCTTTTCTGCTCCACCATGACTGTCCTCTGTGTACAAAGCCAGCTCCATAAAGACACGGTGTGACCGGTATGGTGTAGAGGAACTTGGGAGCCCTGACCTCAACCCTATTGAACACCTTTTGGGATGAATTTTAAGCCAGGCCTTCTCATCCAACATTAGTACCTCACAGAGACACCCTTCAAAAGCTTCTGGAAATCCTTCCCACAAAAGTGAAAGTTGTTATAGCTGCAAGGGAGGAGGGGGAACTTCATAATAATGCCCATGGTTTTGGGAATAGGATGCCTAAGCAAGCTCATATAGGTGTGATGGTCATGTAGCTACAAACGTTTGACCATCTAGTGTATTTTGAGTTATTTTTGATATATTATACGGTATTTTTGTTGGTTCATTTGGATACAGAATCGTTTCCCTCCTCTGGCTGTCTGTGTCTTGGACAAGTTGCAGTTATCTTCTTTGTTGCAGGACCTCTGAGATAATGGACTTGCAGTAAGAGAGAACAATGGAGCACAATCACTGAGCAGAACTGTTAAATAGGAAGCAGCGCCTGCATACGTAATAATCAGACATGTCTGCCCCGTGTACACTTATAATCGCAAACCACGTTTACCGTATTTGCCGGCGTATATACTGGGTGTATAAGAGGACCCCCTAATTTTCCACTTAAAATATAGGTTTTGGGCTATACTCGTCCTATAAGACTACCCCACTTCCGAGGCAACACCATTTAAAAACATGTGAATGGATGTGCGGTAATACTGTATGTACGGTAGCTGCAGCTACATACAATATACCGCGCTGAGCCAATCACGGCGAGCGATGTATTCTATTAATGAATACAAAGCCTGCTTGGATTGGCAGAGGTTGTATACATCGCTCGCTGTGATTGGCTCAGCGCGGTATACTGTATGTAGCCAAAGCTACCGTACATACAGTATTACCGCACATCCAGCGGGCTGACAGATTAGGGATGTTCGTTTTTGGCCACCTTGGCCCAAACGAACTAAAGGTTCACATTGTATACCCCGCGTATAAGACGACCCCCGATTTTCGGGGGATGTTTTTAAGTATAAAAAGTAGTCTTATACGCCAGCAAATACAGTGTATTTAATTTATTAATGAACATTGAAAAGACGGCTTACATTACATTGAGGACTGAACCAAATTATCTAAGAACATTAAAATGAACCCGACTTGTTATGTTTAGTCTGCTATGGAGTTCTTCTGAACATGTACATTTAACTTGGAGCTTCATGCATTTGTGTGCATTTGTGTGCATTTCCCAATAAAAGCTGCTTTGAGCCCAGTGGTGGCAGTGTTACTCTCTCTGTCGACGAGGCTTTGTGAACCTTGTTCTCTGTGTACCGTTCAGAGACGCAGCGTATCCTCCGCTCCACACTGTGGCTAAAGGTGACTCCTGGCGCCCTATGAGACGTACAAGGGGGCAATGTTTTACCTGCCGAAATTTCTGTAATGTGGTGCACATGGTTCGGTCATTAAACCACTTCGGCTGTGCTATAGGGCTGCAGAAAATCACAACTGCCTCACATCCAGATTATCTCCAGACCAGGTTGTTTACGGACCCAAAATGCATCCTAATGTATCCCTACGCGAATTGCTGGCCCCTGTTCACACCAGCGCAGTCCATTCCAGACCAGACCAGTAAAATATTGCATGTCTGATTTTGTCTGGCCTGGAATGCATATAAACACATGCAAATGCACCTAAAAGCCCATTTTAAACTAACAAAAAAAACAAAACTGCTCCGGGACACGGCAAAAACGCATCAAAATTGCGGCAATTCCACATCTGGTCCGGAAAATGGTGCAAACCTGCCCTTAAGGTGCCAGAGTATGTAGTTTTACAACAACGTCTGGGCAACATATTGCTCCAGCCTCCTTTTATCCATGAGATAGAGGAAGGAGCAGAGTCCTGGTGATGTGACCGGAGGCACCGTGTTACATAGTCTGAGTGATACCATGTTAGGTTAACACAGTGTGGCCTCTCCAAAAACCGACTGTCGCCTTTACAACAGAAGCAATTCTGGCGACTTACCTGTCGCCAGATCGCTTCTGTGTCCCGTAGAATCTGCACTTCAATAGCTTATTTCCAGTGTAAAGGTGACACTGGGGGTCTTTTGGACCCCCAGCATCACCTTAAAGAGTACCTGTCACCACCATCTGCTATCACATGGGAGGGCTTGTAAGCCCCCCTATGTGATAGCAGTCAAAGTAAATTTTTTTAAAAACTACAGTTTTTCGCCGTTTCACGGACGCACGCAATTTGTAACCTGGGCATGTTGGTTATCGTTTTACTCGTTGTAAACTCATCTTTTATATTTCATTTAAAAAATTGGTATTTTGTTGTGTTTTGGGGCATTTAATTAAATTTGTCACTAAATTTTGGGGTTTAATAAGGAGTTGCGCTAATATTGCGCAACATAAAAATTTGCAACTGCCACCATTTTATTCTATAGGGTCTTGGCATTCAGAAAATATATAATGTTTGGGGGCTTTACGTCATTTTCAGGCCTAAAATGTGGAATATAACATGGGTGCAAAAAATGGAGAGAAAAAAAGGCCTCAGTCATGAAGGGGTTAATAAACGATTTTACGCACGGAGGTGGCGCTCTGTTCCCTTTTTGTTTTCTATGCATAGAAATGTAGCCTGCCTAGGAACGCCCACTGCTTCCAACGGGGCTGAGGGCTCAAAGGAGTACCGAGGCAGGGTGCTGTGATGTGGTCAGGAAGCTATGTACAAGCACCCTGCCGGACCCTCCCAGCACCAATGATTTGCCTGCAATGCCTAGAGAAGCGCAGAGACCCATCCCGGCCCGGGTTTTACATCACAGGCTTGTATTGGTTCCTTCCAAGAAACACTGAAAATCGTTTTAATAACGCATGTCTTTCCAATGCCACAATCTGCTCCCCAGTTTTCAGCAGGTTAAATATTTGTTTTTTTTCCTCTCTTAACTCGACGTTAAAAATACTATTTTACCACTAGAGAATAGCGAGCGGTTTTTCCTTTCATCCTAATTACATATTCCTCTGTCAGATCACCCAGCAGTTTTCAATTCCCGGGAAATATTGATGTAGAATTGTTTATTTGTAGCGGGTTCTTAAATGTAGCCGTCGTCGTGAATTTGTCTTATAAGTCGGACAAAAGTCAACGCAAGTTTGCGGTCGGGGGCGGTTTTAACTCTTGCAGCGGGCGAAGGACGACTGGGCTACTTACCGTGGTTCAATTTGTATATTTTGGATGTATTTCGGCACACAGTTGTTGGAGTTTGAGCTGATGCTCGCAGGAATATGTGTGCAATTATATTTAAAACGGAACTCTAGATCCCCTCTACCCTCTCTCGCTCATTGAAGCCCCTCCCACTCATTGATGCCCCTCTTAGGTCTATTTTTTTGTAAATGTAAATGTTATTTTTTTTATTTGCGAGCAAAGTATAGTACGCATGCATGTAGTGTCAAGGTCACAAGGCATAAAAAATACAAATGACTAGTGAATAATAACAGAACACTAAGTCAAGTAAAAGGTGAAACAGTCTCTAGTGATACAGCGATATACCTTATGTGCGGGGAAAGGTTCCCGTAAAGACCAGTTTGCAAATGAGTACACTACAACGAAACAAATCAGTACACCGATGTCTAGATAGCAACATCAATACAGGCTGCAAATATAACAGTTGGTGCAATAAAGAAGAGGTGAGCCGAACTGTTGAGAGGTGTTGAGTGCAAGAGAAGTCTCCTGGGGAAGGAGTTATGATTCGGGATTCCACGTGGTGGAACTAAATCTAAGCGAATGGGAATGTTTGCAAAAGACATCAAGATCACCCAATGAGTTAGCGAGCTTGGCAGTAAGGAACCATTTGGAATGTTGAAAAATAAGCATTATGTCGCGTAATTGATCCGGGGGCAGTTCAGTAGTTAAAAATGTAGACCAGGTGTCAAAGAATGTCTTTGTACGATTTCATGTTAAATTTCGTGTCTAGCTTGTCCATCATCATGAGTCGGTGGAGTTGTGGCAGGACCTTAGCCATTGATATGGAGGTGGGGGATAACCGGTCAGTTAATATAGCTTTTGTTGTGCTTATGATGCATAGATGTTCCCATCTGGACAATGCGAGGTCTATTTTTAAACAAAGTACTCTATACTTCCCTTTTTTTTTTGTTCCTCTTGTGGTCTTCAGGCTGAGAAGCTGATGTCATGGGTCACTCATCTCCTCCTTTTAGTGGTGAAGGTGGAAGTCTTTTTTTTACCACTCATTCCAAGGGTACTGTGAGCACAGGAAGTGGTTTGGATGACGCTGGATGTTATTCAAACTGGAAGCGGTAAGTTTGCAGGGGATAAAGCGAGCAAAAGCCACTTTGTGTACCTTTTTTTAGGGTGGAAGGCACCATATTCATAAGATATTTAACAAAGTAGACACGGAGGCTGCTTTTGAGGATTGGTAGCCCTCATCATAATAACTTCCTTGGAAGAACTGATGGCTAGTTGATGTTTTGGGGTTTTATCTGAAATTATCCCAGCTGACACCCCCCCCTTCCCCAACAGCCAGTCCATATCAGTACTCATAGTTTCAGTTAAAAGAGAACTATGGCCAAGCCTTTTTTTGGCATTAGTTCTCTTTTGGGTCACAGGAGGGCATTGTGGGCCCCCCTGTGACCCACAAGATAGGGGCTATTGCTTTGTGATCATTCAGGACTCGATCTATAGAGCCGTCGTGCGACAGCCCACAGCTGCAGTGTCGCACGCCAGCTCTAGCTATGGGGATGAGTGCATTTCACTCTCCCCGGAGTTCTCCTTCAAGGGATTTGGCATGACACCACCTTCGGTTAATGAGTGGTGATGTGCGGGGGGCTTTGTGTGAACCAAGTTTGTCCAAGCCCATTCAAAACTGCAAATAACACAACACCTTCCGGCCCATACCAGGGGTATTCCCTGCTCGTTTGTGACATGTAGATGCAGGGTGGGGAATGCCCCTGCTGCAACTGATTGGGCCAGGAGGGGTGTCAGTGACAGTTTTGCATGGGCTTGGACGAACTCGGGAGCACTTGGTTGGCGCCAAGCCCTCTGCACATCACTGTTTTTGGTGGGAAAACTGATGGCTAGCTCAAGTTTTTTGGTTTTATCTGAATCACCCCAACTGCCCTCCTCCCGCCAACAGTCAGTCCATCTTAGTACTCATGGTTTCAGTTAAGGAATCAGGCTTGACACCACCTTCAGTTAATGATTAGTGATGTGTGGGGGCTTTGTGTGAACCAAGTAAGCCCATGTAAATCTGTCTGACACAACCCCTTCCGGCCCAATCAGGTATTCCCTGCCCCATTGTGACATGTAACAGCAGGGTGGGGATTGCCCCTGCTGCAACTAATTGGGCCAGGAGCAGTGCCAGTAACAATTTTTAACAGGCTTGGGCGAACTCAGGTGAATATGGTTGGCACCAAAGCCAACCATATTTCACTATTAATGAGCTGTGGGCTGGTGTTGGTGGTTGTGGGTGAGGTGCGTGGTCAAGCTATGACTGGGAACAGTGTGCTTTTTCTGTGTGGTGAACACCAATGGCTTGGGGCCTCCCCCAAGGAGGAGGTGAGCAGGAAGAACAATATAATGATACTGGTGGTGCGTAAACATATCACATGATGCCGTGTTGACTGCTGATGTTAGTTTGTCATTTTAGGACGGGTTCTCTTTAAAAGTTGACAGAGATCCTGAAGTATAGTACATTCCTACTGAAGCTGAAAATGATTGCCTTGGCCTAACTTCCGGGATTTTTCCTCCCTCATCAATATGCAAAATACATTTTTATATTCAATCTTTCCATTTTCATTACATCATATTAGCCATCATGGGGACTCTGTGTTTCTCTATACAATGCAGGCAGATCATAACTGATGTGAAGGTGCTGTACATAGTTTCCTAAAAACATCATGGCACCCTGCCTTAGTACTCCTCTTAAGGCAGAACTATGAGGTGAGTGATTTTTCACTCAACCTCATAGTTTGAGCCTACGTGTTGCAATGAAACTGTCACACGTCGGCTCAATAGATCGGGAAGTGAGCAAACACATACCGTCGCTCACTTCTAAATCATGTCCCTGCAGGGAGCCTTGACTGTAACTCACGGCTCCCTGCAGGGATTCCCCCCCTCCCCGCTCTAATTCTCCAGCGCTGACTGGCGGAATGGACAGGGGAGGGGGTCGGCACAGCTGGCTCTGCCTCTAGATAGGCAGAGCCAGCTGTCAATCACGCAGCTGGGTGGATCTCTACAGTAATGTCGGCATCCATCCCGGCTGCGGCGGTCTCAGTATACCGTGAGCTGTAGCTTGCGGTATACTGAGCTTTGGGTCACGGGAGGACGCTAGTTTATGTCCTCCCGTGACCCTTGGGAGAACTATGGGGAAAAACACTGACCCCATAGTTCTCCTTTAAGACCCCGTTCACACTGAGCGGTTTGTCACGCGATTTCTGCTCCGAAATCGCACATATTTCCGCGCGATATCGCTCTATGTAGCTCGTCCAATGCATTTCAATGGAGCTGTTCACATCTCACAGCTCAATGCCGCCTGTAGCTCGTCGCTCAAGCTTGTCGCTCGTACATGACCCTTTTTTCGGCTGATGTTGCATGATTCGGCCCTAATAGACTCAATGGTGTTGCGCATTACCGGCGATATTGCACGACATCGCGCCACAGAAGGGTCACTTTTGCACAGCAGTATGGAAGGAAAGAATGATGTCACATCAAGACCGCTGTCGATTGGTTACAGTCCAATGTAGCAGCGACGAAGTCCCTCACAAAAGTCGCGCTACGTAGCGTGACAAAATGTGCACTGTCGATCAATATCGCGCAATGTAGCTCAATCCTGCTCAGCACGGAAAAACGCGCGATTCTCCACGTCGCTCAGTGTGAATGGGGTCTTAGAGCTCCGAGCTGGGGGCTTGCTCTTAGGTGGAGTTATGCAGAAATCAAAATCCCTTGATGGGTGGATGTCAGTCTGGAGGAGTGGGCATTGCATTCAGACCACCCTAAGTAATGCCCGCATGTGATGCTGAAATAACTGAGACACAATGTATGAAAAGGAGCGGGTCAGGGACAGCCTTAGTTGTTTTGTTTTAATTCTTCCGTGTGTTTAGTTGTATGCGCCCCCTTGATGTTCCCTCTTTCTGTGTAAAAGTTTGTTTTTCTCTATGCGTGTTTGATTTTGGTGTGCTTTCCTCTCTGTAATTTGCATAGAAGTAATTTTGTCTGCCTGGCATCCAAAAATGTCTATTTTCAGCTTGTGTAGGTAGAGTTCTCTACCTGAAAAGATTCAGCGTAATTCGTTGCGTGCCCTGACAAAAAAATAAATTCCTTGAAGCAAAACAATTATAAGGCTTCTGCTTCATTCACGCTCCTTGCGCCTTCTTGTAGCGATCGCGGTTCGCGCTCCTCGCCTTGGGACGTTATGGCGTGTATTCAGCTGGAGTGTTGCGCAACGAATACAAAACGGGGAGCTTTCTTCCTGCTGCGGCCCATAATTCAAGAAGTCTGAAGAATAATGAGCAGTTAGCATGCAACGCTTAAGAGCTCGTTCATTCAAATGTGCTTTAGAACCCAAAACAGTACACTTAGTTATTTTTTATTTATGTTCGCTCATTTAGTGATTTGTTGCACACTGTGTCTTTTTTTTTTTTTTTTATTTTTTTTTAGCATTTGAATGTTTTTGTGGTGCATTGCGTCTTTTTTATTATTTTCAACAACGTCTCTATTCTGGATTGAGGTTTTTATTCGAAGGTCGTAAATAGACAAATAAGGCCAGGATTTTACATATTTTTGTCAGTCAAAATGCAACAGTGTTTCTTTTTCTTTAATTTATTAAAGTGAAATGTAAAATTTAATTATCTCTATAGGTTGAAGTCGATGGAATTTTTTCAACCTGACTAACTATGTAACTATGTATATAAATGGATGCAGCTAGGTATTATTGTCTGACATATATATTCCCGTGGACCAGTTTTGGTGCTGAGATCTCTAAGCTGTGGGACTCAAGGGGGCTATGGCAGTAAAATCCCGAGAGAGATTCTAAACTTTCTACATTGTATCCAAAACTAAAAGAAAAGTTTCAGTTAAAGGGACACTAAACTCAGGAGTGAAACCTTATAAATACATTCAAGTCCCTGTACTATGAACAACAATGTATCTTATTTGTGTATCACTCGGCTGTAGATCCTCCAATCATCTTTGAATTGGTGCTGACACTGTCCTTCCTTCTGGAGGGGGGCTACTTGTGTTCCCCATGGTTCCTGTGTGTGTTGTAAAGTAGTCACCGCTCCAAGCTTGCTCCCAAAATGGACTACAATCTCAATACAAATTAGTAAACTAAACATGAGACTGTAGTCCATCCTCGGAGTGAGCTTGGAGCGGTGACTACAACACACACGGGGACCATGGGGAACAAAAGTAGCCCCCCTCCAGAAGGAAGGACAGTGTCAGCACCAATTCTGAGATGATTTGAGGATCTACAGCATGAAACATGAAAAAAAAATGGGCTAGAGTTACATTTTAAGGACCGCACCAACACATGGCAATACTATTTCCTAGTGATTGGCTGCACATTCACTCACTACTCAATCATAGGATGAAAGGGAGATGGTCTTATGCTCCCCACTAGCCAGATGTGGTGAGTGTTTTCACTGGGCCTTGGCTGGCTGTCAGGGTGGCAGGGAAGTGTAAGGCCCAGCTGGCGCCACCCACTATAGGATGCCTGCAGGGAACTACAGGAGGGGATGGAGAATAGACCAGTCACTCTGAACAAAGAGAGAGAGCAGCAGTGACCGGTCTTTATTACAGGAAGGAGGCGGAGACCAAACCAGTCACCCTGCACAAGGAGAGAGAGCAGCAGTGACCGGTCTTTATTACAGGAAGGGAGCAGATTCTAGACCAAAATGTAGTAGATCCCATCACACTCCTGACCAGATAAAGCCCCAACGAAAACTGGGGGGTGCCGAAAGTGACAGCGAATGCCTCCGCACATCAAATGCAAAATACCATAAAGTCACTTGCACTCCGTTTTGTACATAACCTTCAATCTCCTTTTATTGACTGAGGATGATGTCACATACACAAAGCGACTTTTTCGGGACCAGATAGTCCCTTCTTTTGTTTGCCTGAAGAAGAGACAAGACCAGTCACCCTGCAAAATGAGAGCAGCAGTGAGCAGTCTTTATTACAGGAGGGGGCGGAGATGAGACCAGTCACCCTGCCCAAGGAGAAGGAACAGCAGTGAGCTTGCAGCTCTAGTCTTTATTACAGGAGGGGGCGGAGACAAGACCAGTCACCCTGCCCAAGGAGAAGGAGCAGGAGTGAGCGGTCTTTATTACAGGAAGCTCCGAGTCTCACACGGGATTACTGCACAGATCTGGAAGAAATACACAAAGCTCACCGAGATCCAAGAGGAATACACATAGATCTTGTATGAGGATAATATTTGCTTTCTTTGTGCCTAGAGTCTAGCTTTAAAGTAAACCCATGAGGATGGATATATGGTTGTCTCCGTTGTCCATTTTCGTTTGCTCTTTTCCTATTTCCCATGCTGTCATGTTCATCCCGTGGCCAGACTACTCTAGTCACTGAGCCAAAACAAGCAAGCAGGCCAGGACCTCTGACTTTTTTTTGCTTTTATTATGCAAAAAAGTCCAAATCTATGAAACAATGACGATCATTTACGAAGACTGGAGCAGACTGAATCTGGAGCACCTCTGCCAACCAATCAGCTTTCTAACTTTCTTTGCAAAACCTTTATGAAACAAGCTGAAGATAGAAGCTGATTGGTTGGCAGAGCTGCTCCGGATTCTTTCTTCTCCAGTCTTAGTAAATCCCACTCAGTATTTTATAAAAACAAAAGGCAAAAGTTAAATATCTGCTGACTGTTTAATGAATGTGCTGCCATGTTTTTGTGTTTGCCCGGAGTTTTCCCACCATGTCTGTGAACAGAGCCGGGCAATAAAGACTAAATGCACAGAGGATTATCCCTGACCTGACTGTGGAGCCGCTCTGATGGATTTCAGCAGCTGAGGTGCTGGACAGTTCCTGCTGAATATTGCAGTCACTGTAGTTGTACACGAAGCTTGAAAGCCGCTCGGTCACCTAATCTTGTTATGTCATCATAGACTTTTTCTTTTAATTAAATGTCGGCACTCGGCAGTGATGGTGAAATCTCACCTCGGCACATTAGCACCGCATTAGGAGTCTGTCTTGGCTGCCTTTTATTAAGATTATTTAAAAGGCCCGTCCATGCATGCAGAGCTGTCATTGCATATGTGAAGGAGAGACTTGTAATGCTCTGCTTCTAAGTTTCCTGTATATATCAAATCGTAGTTATTGTTACATTATATCATTATTATTATTATTATTATTATTATGAAAAACAATTCTCATATAGGGTATCTATGGTCAAAAAGGAAAAAAAAACATGTACTTCTATACTGAATTTCCTTTAGTTGTAGCACACTCCTAATAACCACAATCCTGATACAAATTAGTAAACTAAACATGAGTAGGGCTGCAACAACTAATCCACTAAATCGATAATAATCGATGATGAGAATAGTTGGCAACTATTCTCATCATCGATTAGTTGGTTGGGGAAGGAGACAGACGGAATTTTTTTTAAATACAACCAATCGATTAGTTGAAAAAAAAATAATCGGGCAACTAATCGTTTATGAAAGTAATCGTTAGCTGTAGCCCTAAACATGAGATTGTAGTCCATCCCGGGAACGAGCTTGGAGCGGTAACCTACATTACAACACACACGAGGACCATGGGGAACAAATGTAGCCACCCTCCAGAAGGAAGGACAGTGTAAGCACCAATTTAGAGATGATTGGAGGATCTACAGGCGAGTGATACACAAATAAGATACATTGTTGTTCATAGTTAAGGTACCTGAATGCATTTCTTAAGATTTAACTCTGGAATTTAGTCACTTTAAAGGAGAACTATGAGGCAGGTGCTTCTCACTCACCTCATAGTTCTAGCCGACCTGTGACAATGAGACTGTCATAGGTCGGCTCAGTAGATCGGGAGGTGAGCGAACACATACCGGCGTTCGCTCACCTCTCGATCCTGTCAGGGGAGGGGCTGGATTCCCCCCGCTCCGATCCGCCAGCGCTGACTGGCGGAACGGACAGGGGGGGGCGGGTACAGCTGGCTCTGCCTCTAGATAGGCAGAGCCAGCTGTCAGTCACGCAGCTGGGCAGATCCAGACATAATTGCCGGGATCCGCTTCAGCTGCGGCGTCTCAGTATACCGCTTGCTGTAGCTCGCGGTATACTGAGCCTAGGGTGACGGGAGGATGCTAGTTTGTGTCCTCCCGTTACCCTAAGGAGAACTATGGGGAAAAGCATTAACCCCATAGTTCTCCTTTAACTGAAACCTTTCCTTCAGTTTTGGATACTATGTAGAAAGTTTTGAATCTCTCTCGGGATTTTACTGCTGTGGCCCCCTTGAGTACCACAGTTTAGAGATCTCAGCACCAACATTGGTCCACATGAATATACCATGTTTCCCCGAAAGTAAGACCTCCGCCAACTTCGGGACCGGCAACAGCACAGTGCCTTCCGGGACCTCGTCCAGTCCTGTGAGTACTCTTCCCCCAGCCCAGTACCGTCTGCCGCCCGGACTATCCTGTACTAACACTGCTCGGAGCAGAGAGCCGAGAGCTCCAGACAGCTGCAGCCAGGTAAAAATAAGACATCCCCCGAAAATAAGACCTAGTGTCTTTTTTCGTGGAAACACGGTATATCGGACAATAACACCTAGCTGTATCTATTTATATACAAAGTTACATAGTTAGGTTGAAAAAAGACACAAGTCCATCGACTTCAACCTATAGAGATAATATAATCACTTTAATAAATTACAGACAAAATGATTGACAAAATATGTAAAATCACGGCTTTTTTTTGCTGTTCATAGTTAAGGGACTTGAATGCATTTTTAAGATTTAACTCCGGAGTTTAGTGTCTCTGTACTTAGGAATAATAAACTTTGACATGCTAAACTTGGCCGCAGTTTTCACAGTCAGTTTCTGGCCGTACACGTGAAGCTATAAAATGATTTACTAAAGATAACTAAATAATTTTGTTTAAAAAAAGAGACAGTTGTTCAACACAAAGAACAAAGAAAACATCAATTTGGTTAGATTAATTGGATTTTCCTCTACATTTGAATGTACTTTTTATTGATTGCAACTTTCATTTCATTTCTGAAAGTTATCTTTCCTTTGAAATTAATGTTATATAAAAGGATCTTGTAAACGCATGTATGTTAAAGCTGAAGTTTAATCTGGTTATATTTTACCTTCTCTGCCCCCCCCCCCCCC
>NW_017306798.1:268290-268630 GCF_000935625.1 Nanorana parkeri | reverse complement strand
GCTAATTAAAACCTTTCCTTTTTTCATTGCATACCTTATTATAGAGCCAATAATGTCATCGCTGGGTCTATGTGCGTTTTTATGCAATGCAGGAAGATCATGGTTGGTGGTAGGGGCCGACAGGTTGCTGTACATAGCTTCCTGAAAACATCTCCTCAGCACTCCTCAAGAGCCCTCAGCTCTGATGCAAGCAATGGGCTGGCTCTTGGGAGGAACTATGCAGATATCAAAATGCCTTGATGAGTGGCAGTCAGTTTGGAGCAGTGGGCAGTGGCGTCACAAGGGGGGTGCGGCCCGCACATGGGTGACACCATTGGAGGGGGGGACCCAAAACTACCTC
>NW_017306798.1:266242-268144 GCF_000935625.1 Nanorana parkeri | reverse complement strand
TGACACTCGGTTACTGCTCCGGGTGTCACCCAGCCTCAGGACACCCCTGGCAGTGGGTGTTCCTAGGGAGGCTGCATTTGCCTATGTAATGCCCACATGTGATGATGATCCTCCATTATTGACTGTGAAACCATTTGACCTCTGTTCACCTTATTTGGTCCGGGTGTTAGGGCAGGTCATACAGACATGTGGAATATATGCATGCCATGCAGACATGTGGAATATATGCATGCCATGCAGATATGTGGAATATATGCATGCCATGCAGACATGTGGAATGTGTGTGGCATTTATGGAGCATAGTACACAGGATACACCCAGTGAAAGAAGAGATTTTATGTAGTTTTTTTTACTATTATTTTGTGGAAGGAGATCAGGGCTAATACTGCTGTGTTTTTTTTTTTTCTTTTTGTATCTGTGTCCCATTTAAGGAAATTTCCTTTCACTTCTTGTCCTGAAGACATAACAGGAAGTGAGGGAAAATCCTTCCAAAGTGAAAGAAATCCCCTCCCAGTCAAGTGTCCCCATTGGAAGACTTCCTTTCCTGTTCTGCCGACAACTCAAAATTTTCGATTTTTGTCCATACACATAAAAATAAATGGTCATCCATAGAGAAGATCATTCTAGATCACTTTTTGGTTTCTCCCTCCCTTCAGCACCAGTGACAAGGGTCACCAGAACAGAGAGGGTGACTCTCCCCAGCAGAGACAGCGACACGTGTCCTGCATCAAGAAGGGAATGTTTTGCAGGGATAGGTCTATAATTATGCCACTCTACACATCACTGGTTCGGCCTCACCTGGAGTACGCGTTGCCGTTTTGGGCACCGGTACACAGAGGGGATGTCCTTGAGCTGGAGAAAGTCCAGCGGAGGGCGACCAAACTCATCAAGGGGATGGAGGACCAGAGCTATGAGACAAGGCTACTAAATTTAAATATGTTTACGTTGGAAGTGAGGAGATTAAGGGGGGACATGATTTTCATGCATAAAATGTTCTATAGTCAGAGCGACATTAGCAACAAACTATTTAAGATGAATTCCATAACAAAGATTAGAGGCCACCACCTAAAACTGGTAGAAAAAAAATTCTCGGCCCAACCAAGTACTGATGGGGGAGGGGTCATAATAATCTGGTCACTCAGTGTGTGTGTGTGTGTGTGTATATATATATATAGGGATATTGTTTTATATATAGTTCCCTGGCATATCCCGACTAGCTCTCACATCCTCCCATGTCCTGTCCTCATATCTAACAAACCAAAATGTTTAAACACAATCTGAATTGTCTTTCTGGTGGAGTCGGTAAACGCGGTCGGTAAAATGTTGGGTTGGTGGGGACGCCACATTAACGTCTGGAAGCAGCGTGGAGGAAACGGACGACGGGCCTTTTGTTTATTGTGTTTTTTGAACAGACTCCCAACGAAAATGAAGCGAACTACCTCGCCAACACGTACTTAGGAAGTCTAAATAAACAAGCTCTACTTTTCCTCTTTCTAAATGATACATTCCCTTTAACTCGTGTTAGATAATATCGTGGTTTGATGGATATACCCCTAAGTGTCACTTTGCAGGAGGAAATTACATTGTAATTGCTAGCTTAATTCATTTACATAGCATCTCCGGGCTCTCTCCTCTCTCTGCCTTTGTCTATAGGGAACGCGCTTTTCTGGTGCCTTACAGTAATTTCAGACAACTACCTGGAAACAGAGAAAATTATGCTTTCTGTGCTGAATACATTTGTGCATCTGTAAACTCTGCAAAATGCAAATGGTGGACACAGGAAAGGGCCATGTGGGTGCTCTATAGATGGGGTGCTGCATAAAATGATGTGTATATATATGTGTGTGTGTGTGTGTATGTGTATGTATGTGTATATATATGTGTGTGTGTGTGTGTGTGTGT
>NW_017306798.1:263073-264910 GCF_000935625.1 Nanorana parkeri | reverse complement strand
GGCTCAAAAAAACACACTAGGTCTTATTTTCGGGGTAGGTCATATTTTTTTTTTTATGTACAACAATCCAAAGTTAACGCAAATCCAAATTAAATAATCCAAATTGGCCAAGTTAAGAATAGAGTGATCAGGGCAATCAGGGGTGCCGTACCTTTCCAAGAGCAATTTGGTAACCAATCACTGGCCAGAATGAGCGAAACACACTTTCACTATCGATTCCTCACAGGCGGAGCGCATTTGGTATCACTCCGCCAGTGACAGGAGCCGGCGCTATAGAGGAAGTATCGGCTTATGCGTTTCTGCTCCCTCCGCTGCCTCCTCTCTTCCTCTAGCGCTGGCTTCATTGGCACCGCTGATTCTCTCCCGCCTCTCCCACGGCTCTTCAAGTTCCCCCTTATGCCACCACCGGCCCTGGGAATGGTCACAACTAGGTCTTATTTTCGGGGTAGGTCTTATATTCTAAAAATAGTACTAGGTCTTATTTTCGGGGGAAACAGGGTATATATATTCACACTGTAGATGTTGATTAAGCTGAGGAGGTAATTCATATGTAAGGTACACACATGGAGAACATAGGAATTGCATGAAAGGGGATGTACAATCTTCCTTTGATGTAAATAATGTTATCAATGCATGTCAGTGTCTTTTAACCCTTTAGCCGCCAAGGTGTTCTTAATGCAGCTTTTGCACATCTTACAATCCACATTTTAGGCCTGGAAATTACTTAAAACCCACAAGAGTCATATATTTCCTAAAAGCAGAGACCCTGTAGAATGCAATGTTGGTGGTTACAAATTGTTATGGTGCATGATATTAGCGCAACGCTTCATAAATTTCTGCCTCTAGATAGGCAGAGCCAGCTGTCAATCACGCAGCTGGGTGGATCTCGACAGCGGGAGCTGTAGCTTTGGGTGACGGGAGGACGCTAGTTTGTTTCCTCCGGTTATGGGGGAAAACACTGGCCCCACAGTTCTCCTTTAAGTTAATGCACAAAAACTTAATATGATGCCTAATTGTTTTGTAAAATATAAAAGATGAGTTTGTGCCGAGTAAATGGATACTAAAATTGAAAATGTGTGCGCCGTGAAACGGCAACAAAATACGGTAACCGAAATTGTCCATAGTCAAAAGTCTTTACAGGTCATCAGTTTAGAGATATCTGTGAATATCGGCCCCAGAATTATTCCTCTCACTCTGATGCACGTGGCGACACCTGACTTGTAACGCGATTGTCATTTTTGTACATAGATGCACCGGGCGCGTGTATTCGTTACTATGTTCGCAGGGGCGGGGGACTTACTTTTTTTTTTTAAACTTGGGACCGGCATCGCAGGAGGAGCAGCAGAGCCTGGAAAGCAAAGGTGGTGGGAGGGAACGCTTCACTGGGCAATCACTTCCAGTGTGAGGGCCGGTGCACACCTATCGCGTGGCTTGAAAAACGCGCGACAACTGCGCGAAAACAGCTCAGCATCTGAATCGCCTAGGTGTGAACCTAGCCTAAAGCCAACCGTTGGCTTTACACAGCTGAGCAGGGGTAGCAAACCTCCGGCCCCTCCAGCTGTGGTGAAACTACAAATCCCATGATGCATCTCTCTGTCTGTGGCTGTGAGAATCTTGCAATGCCTTATGGGATTTGTAGTTCCAGCACAGCTGGAGGGCCACGGTTTGGCCATCCCCGGTTTACAGCAGGCTTTCTTAAACTTTCTCCACTCGTGACCTCTTTTTGGCCGAGGAAATTTTTAAGGGACCCCAACGTCGGCCGGTGTCTCCTCCCTCCCCTAGCGTAAGTCGGTGTCTCTCTCCCCCCCAGCGTCGGTCAGTGTCTCTCTCCTCTTCT
>NW_017306798.1:256212-262977 GCF_000935625.1 Nanorana parkeri | reverse complement strand
TCTCTCCCCCCAGCATCTGTCAGCGTCTCGCTCTCCTCTTCTCGTCCCCGATACCCCCCCTACGTCGGTCAGTCAGTACTACTAAGCCCCCTCCCCCTCCTTACCTTTACGTCCAGCAGCTGTGCTCCACTGCTGCTGGGTTAAAGAAAGTTCAGTCAATGAAAAATAAAAAATAAACCTTCCTGCGCACACATGCTCAGGAAGGTACCAAGTCCACAGGGGGGGCCGCGACCTTTAAAACTACACTACACTGCAAATTATACATTAAACTAAAATAAAACAATCTACCTTGGAGCCCAGACCTCGGCCGCCTGGGCCCCTCACACAAGTACCGGCCATACCCCCCCTGATGGCGGTTCTGGCCGGGGACTCGGATCGCGACCCCCCCCCCTGTTCACTTGCGGGACCCCAAATGGGGTCGCGACTCACAGTTTAAGAAGCACTGGTTTAGAGCATACGTCATTGGCAGCGAAAGGGTTCAACTACTTTTTTATGTACAGTAAGTACATGGACACAACCATATCTGATAATCACACGTGTACGCTCTGCCTACTTCTTTGCAGTGCTACACAAATGCAAATCTCTGAGTCAGATGCCTCATTGAAAACAGTTTTGTGAGTCGATCTCTTAGGTAAGCAGTTGTCACAAAGACCCTGTCACCACCAGCCTAAACAATGCAAAATAAAGGACAGGAAAACGAAGCATTATAAAAACGTATTCACAGCTATTTTTCTTTCCTTTTTTTGAGTTGCAATGCGCCTCTGAGCGTGCTAGGGAATTGAAACTCTTGAATGTGTCATTTCCCTAGCGCAGCCCCCTCCTTTTTCTGCACTGTGCCTCCATGTGGACATCTTGGCAGAGGCGGGACTCTGCTTCCTCATGTCGGAGCCTCCAGCATGGATTACGGTTAGAGTTTGGCACTACATTGAATAGCTACAGACATTTTAAATAACTAGCTGCAGTGTCCAGGCACATGGTGATGCTTTTATATTTCTACACCGGGGTGTATTCCTTTAGGACCAGGGGCATACCTACAAAACATGGGGCCCCGTAACAGAACTTTGCTCCTTTCGAATATATGCCAAAATGAACAATCTGTTTGTGACTAAGGGATCCTGAGCTCGTCAGCTCTTCTATACTGGAAACCTCACAGTTTAGTTTTCCTAATCATCCCTTCTAATATGGGGCCTGGGAAAGGAGGGAGCCCTAACATGTGACCCAACATTGGCTATGGCTAATGTTGGGCCACTGTTTAGGACCCATTCACACCTTTTCTTACCACGTGTTGACGTGCAATGCTTGATGCAGTAATGCAGATTGCATTACATTTGGTCATTCATTTTCTATGGGTCCTCAACTCATGTTCATGCATCAAATGACGTACTGTAGTGTACATGTACTCTAGTGTATGTATTGTGGTGCATTGGGGGCCCATCAGGAATGAATGGCAGCAACCCCAAAACACATGTGTATGCTAGTGTCCCAACACATGGGCAAAAGTTTAAATTAGTTTGAGACTGGATAAAGGAAACTGGGGGCACCATAACACATGCGCATGCAAATGTCCAACACATGGATAAAGGAATACATGGGCACATTTCATGAAGTATATTTAGAATCAAACCCTTTTTTGTGTTATGGGTAGAGCAGGAAATGGTTGGGGAGATTTAGGCCCCGTTCACACTTAGCGATTTATCGCGCGGTAATTCCCGCGATATCGCGGCAATTTACCGCGTGATATCGCTCTCCAATGCTTCTTAATGGGGCAAAGGGTCCTGCTGTCGCGGGTCGTGCGTCGCTACAGCAGGACTCTTTTTGGAGCGGATTTAGCCGCGATTCAAGCTTGCTCAATGCAAGCATTTGCGCGATATCGCGCGACAAATTGCGTGATATCGCGCAAAATGCAAATCGCGCGACAAACGCGCAATTTGCGAATCGCGCAGTGTGAATGGGGCCTCAATGTTTTGGGCTTCACGTCACAGCGGTCTTCAGGAAAATAAAGGGGGTAAACCCTCCCCCCCCCACCCCCCGACATTGTTTTTTTTTCCATTCCCTACTCGATCTAAAACTTTAAAAATGTTTTAGCTGTATTTAAACTTTAAAGTTTTTTTTTACCAGAGAAATAAAGGAGCGGTCAGACGATGGCATGACAGTGCTGGGAAATGATGCTGAATGTGCAAGGCGCCCTCTCTTCCGCTGATCTCTCGTGTTATTAATCACAACAGAGGACATATAAACTGCAAACACAGGCCGTTGTATTTCATAGTTGGAAGCCGGTCTGCAGAGAAAGTGCCGTAGCCTTGGGCATTGCATCTCATATCAGCCAAACAAATGGGAACACACCAGCTCGGAACTGTTAATCAAGACCAAGCTTGGCTATTTTCCGGACGCTGCTCAATGCTCATTTCCAAATTTAACTTGTTGGGCAAGATTTATGAAAAGCGGTAGGATGCTAGCGCCGCGGAAAATGGGCCCTAATCCGGTGCTGGACTAATCACCAACCGGCAGTAAATCTAGACAATTATTGTCCAGTCAAACTTTTTCAGGGTTTGTTTTTTTCCTGTGAAATCCCATGTTCATTTTGTCTAAACTTTAATATTTGCTCAACCCTGGCCTATAGGGTCAGACCACGGGTGTATTCATTTCTGGTGGGGAGTTAAAGTAATATGAACCCTAAATAAGGGACATTTTGTTTGCTATAATTCTGTTTTTCTTTTCATCCTTTGGTACATCCAGCAGCCTCTTTGCAGCCACTTCCTATCCATATGCACTTTAAGGAGAACTATGGGGTTAAGGCTTTTCCCCATAGTTCTCCTTAGGGTAACGAGAGGACACAAACTGGCATCCTCCTGTCACCCTAGGCTCAGTGTACCGCAAGCTGTAGCTCCCTATATACTGAGACGCCGCAGCTGAAGCGGATCCCGACAATTATGTCTGGTTCCGCCCAGGTGCATGACTGACAGCTAGCTCTGCCTATCGAGAGGCAGAGCCAGCTTTACCCGCCCCCGTCCGTTCCGCCAGTCAGCGCTGGCGGATCGGAGCGGGGAATCCAGCCCCTCCCCTGTCACGGCAGAGAGCTATCCAGAGGCAGAGCCAGCTGTACCCGCCCCCTCCCCTGTCCGTTCCGCCAGCGGGGAGGGGGGAATCCAGCCCCTCCCCTATCACGGCAGAGAGCAGTGACAGGATCGAGAGATGAGCGAACGCCCGTATGTGTTCGCTCACCTCCCGATCTACTGAGCTGACCTGTGACAGTCTCATTGTCACAGGTCGGCTTAGAACTATGAGGTGAGTGACAAGCACTCACCTCCTAGTTCTCCTTTAAGCTTTGGCTGCATGTCATTTCTCAAGGCAGCTTTCCTGATGGTGATAATAGTGGACCATCCCTGTGCTTCAGCATGGCGACTTGTATTGAACATGTCCACATGGAAGAAGAATTGGGCACCACACTGTTTACTATGAGTCCAAACCCATAATATTTATTTCCTGATTTTATTTGAGCCAACACGTTTCAGAGGGTCTTCCTAGGCCCTCTCCATCCTAGCTTGAATGACTACAAGACCAGCTGTTGAATTCCTTCTGTATAGAACACCGCTTCTAATCATAAGGAGTCCCTACTTTCCCTTTTTTTCCCACCATCAGCCATTCAAGCTCTAATTTAGGTTGAACTCGATGGACTTGTCTTTTTTCAACCTGACTAACTATGTAACTATACAGGTGAAACTCGAATAATTAGAATATCGTGCAAAGTTCATTTATTTCACTAATGCAACTTATGCGGTGAAACTAATATATGAGAGAGACTCATTACATGCAAAGCAAGATAGCTCAAGCCGTGATTTGTCATCATTGTGATGATTATGGCTTACAGCTCATGAAAACCCCAAGAACCCCAAATCCACCACCTCAAAAAAGTAGATTATTACATGCAATCAATAAAACAAGGATTGTACATAGAACAATATCGGACCTCTGAAAAGTACAAGCATGCATATGTACTCAGTACTTGGTTTGGGCCCCTTTTGCAGCACTTACTGCCATTACTTTTGCACAATATTATAATTATTCGAGTTTCACCTGTATATGAGGCAGGCATGTGAAGACCCCTGAAACGTGTTGGATTAAATTTTATATGAGGAAAATGTTTTTTGGTTTTGGACTAATGACAAAACGGTGTGATGCTCCATTCTTCTTCCATATAGGTTTGAACTAAACAGCCCCCTTGTGGACCTCCTATGGATTTGGAGCTGCTTTGCCAGGGATATTATGCTTCCCTTCCACCTTAGACTTACTTTACTGAACAGGACCCTAACACAATGTTTTCCATCCAGCGCCTTGCACCTACAAGGTCACAAGGGTACTAAGCACATGACAGGGTGACAACACAGGAGAAGAGTTTTGGAGGCTGGGAGGCTTGTCACCTTTTAACAGGAAGTGAAGTTAAGTAGAGAAATGATGGTGTTTTTATAGACATACTCCCCAAGCTGAATGAATTACCAACAAAAATATTGTATCACAGGTATACAGATTACCATTACTAGGTGCATACCCTAATCGTGTAAAGATCATATTATACAGTGGCACCCACATTTGTGCCCCCTTCTCAGGTCATATACCTGATGTTGCCATACACACACATACAAACATGAGACCCTTTAGAAAAAACGCACAATGCTCACAAGTCCCCATGCCATCTGTTATCTGGTCTGGTTGGCATTTAAAGTGCATCCTGTCCAGACCATGTCACCATTTTTATAAACCTTATACCAGACTACAAGGTACATTGAAACCGCAGATACAATGTAACAAAGTTTTCATATCTCCTGTAACTCTATGGGGGTGATTTACTAACCTAAACACACGCACGCACCAGGTGCGTGTGATTTTCACACAGCAAAGCGTATTTATCAACCAAAAAGTCTCTAAAAGCATATTTCCACTAATGTCATATATGGAAAAATCATGCACATGATGCATATATAATGCTGCTTCACAGTTTAGACAAAAATGGTTAGCTCATGCATTTACATTCCTGCATTCATTAACGCAAGCAACACAACATAGAGCTAATTTACACAACATCACCTTGTAATTCATGCAGGGCTTTGCACAACACACCTGCTGGGTGTGTACACACTACAAAGGTGTCTAGATTCCACCCATAGATCATGCTGGGAGGGAACACACTACAGAGGTGTATACATGTTCGTGGTGTGTTTATAAGGTTAGTAAATCAACCCCTATATGTTCATTTTATCCTTTGTATAACAGAAGTGTTACTCCAGTGTTGTCACTTGCGCATATTTTTTTGTCATGTAGATTTTGTAGAAATGTTTTGCTCTGTTGGTTTAGATGCCCCATGTCTACCTTTGTATCCTCACCGCACCCCTCGACCCTTCCACCTCCTCCTGGACCACTGACTATGGAAATCACTGATAAAACCTTTATATAAGAATATAAATCTCTATTAACAATTTGTTTAAAGGCAAGTAAGATGATTCTCAGTATGGAATCCCCTTAACCCTTTCGCTGCCTTATTTTTAAAATTAGCGGTCATCAGCGGCTTGTGAGCCGCTGATGACAGCTATTAATTTAAAGGGGACAGTCTGCTGAACAGTTCTACTATAAGCTGATGGTCGCTTCAGCTTATAGTAGAACTGTAAATGCCAGGTCCGTACGATGTACTGAGCTGGCCAGCTGGAAGCACTTTTGTAGCTCCGTACGACGTACGTCCTTGGCAGCGAAAGGGTTAATAGACAGGGCAGGGGACAATATTAGATTCATAACATTATATAAATGTAAGATTCTTTCTATCTATGACTAAAGTGGCTGTTATTGTATAATAAACCTGTATAAAATGACCTTTTTCTTAAAGGGGACCCATCCCATAAGACAGGGGTCAATAACAGGTCAATCACGATCTACCCGTTGGTCATGTGTTGGAGAATATTGCGTTCGGGCTTCGTTGTCTGTACCACCCCGCTGACAGAAGTAGTGACAACAGAATCACTTCTCTTGTCAGGTATCAGCCGGAATGCAAAGCTTACCCAGGGACTGCTCTTTCCCTCCTCAGGAGGGACATTGTGATTGGTCAAATAATGGGCAAGAAAAAAAGTCCTTGAGACCCAAAGTCCTTGGGTCCACACTGTGTTTATTATGGCAACACCTTTCTGGGTAACCAGCATAAACTGTAAAGTGAAGGAAGATGTTTTAGGGCCATGAGTGGCTGTGTATAAAGGAGGTATGGGGTGGCCTGTGTTGGGTGAGGTGATCACGGGTTAGTCCCTATTCTACTACCCTCAATTTTTAATGGGGGCTTGCTAGCTTATCTTCAGTAAAAAAAAAAAAAAAAGCACGCTTTGATCTCTTTCATTTTGTCCAGGTAGATCTCTAGGGTTGCCTACCCCATCCATAAGGCATTGTGGTTGCCTCTGAGTCACACACCAATTGTTATGAGTCCAACGCCATCTCCAATCTCTTCCAGGTCAACCTCAACATCTCCAGGATTGCTTATCTCTACGTTAAGACATTGTGGTTGCATCCGAGTGACGCACCATTTGTCCAAAGCCATCTTCAGTCTCTTCCATCTTGTTCAGGTTGACCTCCATGTCTCCAGGATTACCTGTCTCTGCCATAAGCCATTGTGGTTGCCTCTGAGACCTTTTAAAAAATTGGTATGTTATGTGTTGTGGGCAGGGCCGGATTTACTCTCTCTGCTGCCCCAAGGCCAGGTTCCTCAATGCGCCCCCCTCTTCAACAACCCCCCCC
>NW_017306798.1:247080-256010 GCF_000935625.1 Nanorana parkeri | reverse complement strand
GCCAACCCCCCCCCCCCCCCCATGGACAATGGCACACTGGTTTTCCAATTAAAAAAAAACAACATATTAAAGAAAACCCATCTGGGGAAGAAATGTGTGAGCTGCTACAGCCAACTTGTCTTTGAAGGGTAAAGTGATTGGACTGTCAAGTTCATCCTTGCTTCACTGACCAACAACAAGCATGCAGGTCCGAAGATTAGACTTCACTGGCTGCATACCTGACCTGGAACATTGGTTCACTAGGCACTGGATCCTGTACCATCAGAACCAAGGCAGCTCTGATATGTCTACCCTGACAGGCCCCTTTTAGAGAAGGAGCAAAAAGGGATAAAAATTGCTGTAAAATAAATGTGCATATTATTTATAGGTTTGGTTACAAGGAACCCGGAACACACATTACAAATTACCTGTTTGGCTTTTGAGTCTACGCTGTTGCCATACCGGGTGGTAGGAAGAGAGCCACACATGCAGATTAGAATACAGTGTATTCGCTGCCAGAAGATGGAAAGAGGTGGAAAAGCCCCACACTGGTTGATAACAGGCGCTCCGTCTTCCTCGGCGCATTCAAATTGCGCAGCGGTCTTCTCTGCTCTTTTTTGCCTCCCATCGGCTCACAATCCACGCGGCTAGCTCAATGGGAAGTGCAGAAAGCAATTTCCTCATCTGCATGATGGATTGAGGTAGAAATATATGACTTTTTATCTGCAGTTAGAGATGAAATGACCCGCTACCCCACACGCACACTGACACAGTGCCTACACGCAGATCCGCGGAAAACTCGCATCCGCCTCAGTTCCGGAGTTGTAAGGAGCTTTAGTAGAATATTAACGATGATAATTTGTGCTCCAAGGAGCGCTGACAGCAGGGGGGGGGGGACCTATTATCCCTAATCTGCATTGTTTATTGGCAGAATCTCAAAAAAAATTGCAAAGTAGCACAGAGAGTAACACAGCCGTGAAAATCCGATCCTTAAAATGTACCTGTGCCAGACTGTGGATATATTAAAGTTTTTTTTTTTTTACACATTCTTAACAAGCAGTTTAGGAGAATTATTGCAATTCATTGCTAACCTCTCTAGCTGTATGTAGAGTGAAGTATTTAATCTGGAGAGCCTGTTAATACCAAGGCTGCCAGTGCAGCCTAAACACAAAGACGCGGCAATTTACTGCGGTGGTGTGCGCTGAAATAAGGACTGTATGCACTTGTGACATTTCAATAAAGTTTTTTTTAAAAATCCCATTGTCCCAACTGTCCCATCTCAGAGCACTCCAGCAGCTCTAAGCCTTCATTCATACTAGAAAAGGCCGGGATGTACAGCTCACTGCCCGTTCAGCATTGCGGTCATCGGAAGCCCGCCCCTCAGGGGGGCGGGCTTGCGATGATCGAGAGTGCGATCTGCCTGTCCAAGATAGGCAGATCGTACGTTTTTTTAATCCCTTTACAACCATCGCAAGACTAAAGTCTTGCGATGGTTGTAGAGTGTATGGCCACCTTTAGACTATGCGGCCATACGCCACCCTACGCTCACCTCAAGTGCAGGTGCGTGTTTCCTGGCTCGGACGCAGACAGGGTCCTTCCTGTCAGTGTACGAGGACGGACATGCAGGGCGCGTGAGCATAGGGCGGCGTACGGCCGCATAGTCCCATAGGGAAAGACAGGGGTTGCGTACTAATCACACGCAGCACCTGTCCTTCCCGGGAGCTGCCCCTGATACAGCCGTGCGCGCAGCATGGAGCTGTACGTGCCGGCCGTTTCTCCTGTGAATGAGGGCTAGTAGACCACAACAAAGACACTGAAGTTGAGTTTCAGTTGCCTTCCAGCAGCATAGAAACACCTACTGCGTGTTTATAAAGTTTTTTTTTTTTTACACATTCTTAACAAGCAGTTTAGGAGAATTATTGCAATTCATTGCTAACCTCTCTAGCTGTATGTAGAGTGAAGTATTTAATCTGGAGAGCCTGTTAATACCAAGGCTGCCAGTGCAGCCTAAACACAAAGACGCGGCAATTTACTGCGGTGGTGTGCGCTGAAATAAGGACTGTATGCACTTGTGACATTTCAATAAAGTTTTTTTTAAAAATCCCATTGTCCCAACTGTCCCATCTCAGAGCACTCCAGCAGCTCTAAGCCTTCATTCATACTAGAAAAGGCCGGGATGTACAGCTCACTGCCCGTTCAGCATTGCGGTCATCGGAAGCCCGCGCACACTGCCCGTTCAGCATTGCGGTCATCGGAAGCCCGCCCCTCAGGGGGGCGGGCTTGCGATGATCGAGAGTGCGATCTGCCTGTCCAAGATAGGCAGATCGTACGTTTTTTTAATCCCTTTACAACCATCGCAAGACTAAAGTCTTGCGATGGTTGTAGAGTGTATGGCCACCTTTAGACTATGCGGCCATACGCCACCCTACGCTCACCTCAAGTGCAGGTGCGTGTTTCCTGGCTCGGACGCAGACAGGGTCCTTCCTGTCAGTGTACGAGGACGGACATGCAGGGCGCGTGAGCATAGGGCGGCGTACGGCCGCATAGTCCCATAGGGAAAGACAGGGGTTGCGTACTAATCACACGCAGCACCTGTCCTTCCCGGGAGCTGCCCCTGATACAGCCGTGCGCGCAGCATGGAGCTGTACGTGCCGGCCGTTTCTCCTGTGAATGAGGGCTAGTAGACCACAACAAAGACACTGAAGTTGAGTTTCAGTTGCCTTCCAGCAGCATAGAAACACCTACTGCGTGTTTACATTAGATCAGCGCTGTGCAATTTCCGGCCCTCCAGCTCTGCTTTAACTATAAAAATCCCTTCATGCCTCTGCCTCTGGTAGTCATGCCTGCAACTGTCAGTTTCGCAATGCCTCATGGGACTTGTAGTTCCGCAACAGCTGGAGGGCCCGAAGTTGCCCACCACTGCATTAGAGGGCTGGCGGGCTGCCAAGATTCTGCTGCAGTAGAAAGCAATAGGTAAAGAGCTGAGATTTCAGTGCCTGTGTTGTGAATTTTGAAAATTAATTTCTCCACAATGCTTATATTTACAGAGGTGAATAAGGTTTTGTTCAGAATATGTAACCTCTATAATTTGCACAGTCGTGGCACAAGTCCACATTAATGTAAATTTAATTTTCAGTATTAAAAGATATTTCTTCGGTGGTCTATTGACCAACAAGTAGTTTTTTTTTTCTTTCAGTGCAGTATCACTGCTTTAGAGGTCATTCACATAAGACAGAAGAGATGTGTGTATGTAGATTTTTAGATGCATTATACATGTGTTACAAAGATTGCTGTTTAGTTGGCTTCATGGGAAAAGCTGTGTGCTGTACTGAACCCCTTACCTGCACACTTGTTTAAAGGAGAACTATGGGGTCAGTGTTGTTCCCCATAGTTCTCCTTAGGGTAACGGGAGGACACAAACTAGCGTCCTCCCGTCACCCTAAGCTCAGTATACTGTAGCTGTAGCTGGCGGTATACTGAGAAGCCGCAGCCGGAGCGGATCCCGACATGGACGTCGGGATCCACCCAGCTGCGTGAGTGACAGCTGGCTCTGCCTATCTAAAGGCAGAGCCAGCTGTACCCGCCCCCTCCCCGTCTGTTCCGCCAGTCAGCGCTGGCAGAGCGGGGAGGGGGGAATCCAGCCCCTCCCCTTGTCACGGCAGAGAGCCGTGACAGGATCGAGAGGTGAGCAAATGCCGGTATGTGTTCGCTCACCTCCCGTTCTACTGAGCCGACCTGTGACAGTCTCATTGTCACAGGTCGGCTAGAACTATGAGGTGAGTGGAAATCACTCATCTCATAGTTCTCCTTTAACTCATCCAACACCACCTGGTCCAGCTTTCTCGCCTTCAAATTGGCAGGGAGGGCAACATTTCCAAGCTGACCACTATTTTTACCCCGAGATAGATGCTGACTCTATTGATGTCAACAGAGCACTCCCACTAACCTCTCCACAGGAGCAGGAAAACACATTGGGTGAACATGCAGCTTTGTGCAGTGTACATTGGAACAATAATATCCAACCGCTGGATCCTACATAATCTGGCAGTGGGATTGTCAATATCTGTAGGCGCCTCAATGCAAAATTTTTTTGCTGCTCTGTTTGACAGATCGGCAAAACCTTAGACGTCAAGCAGAGAAGGAAATAATTTTTTAACATACTCAACAGGTTTTATAAACAGACCTTACAGATATTTAAGTACATCTGCCAATATGATTTATTATTATGATGGATGTATATATGAAAAATGTTTCAATTTGTCTATCCTTCCTTCTGTCATTCTTTTTCCTTTTCCTTTCATCTACCTTTCTTTTCCTTTTTCTTTCCTTTTTCTTTTACTTTTCCTTTCTTTACCCTTTTCCTTTACCTCTCCTTTTTTTCTTCCTGCTTTATTCATCTTTTTCTCCCCTGCTTCCTCCCTTTATTCTTCCTCCATTTCTTTTCTTGCCTTTCCTTTTTTTTCTTTTTGTCCTTCAATTTCCTTCCTTCCTTGCCTCCTCTCTGAAATGCGTATTTTTATCTAACAACTGTACTTATCACTAAAAAAAAATGACAGATCAGATCAGGGGAAATGGCATGTGATTTGGTTGTTGTGACTTGTTTTACTTTCACTGTCTTGCTGGCCATCCTTCGTCTTGTGCTGTGAAGTTTATTTACCTGCTTCCTCGTGGTTGGTGTTTGCGATGGTGGCCGGCTCCTCTGAAATGTGACAGGTTTTAAATGGTTTCTGTTATTGAAAAAAAATTTAATCGGATAACCTGAACATCCTGACGTGAGTATTTGCTGGGATGAACAAATTTTAATTTCACAGTAAAGGAGATATCATTGAGGGGTCCAAGTGCCGCCGACATAAACACGATCACCCCCAATAAAGTTAAAAGCAAGCAAAAAAGTATAACGTGTGCAAATATAAGAAAAAGGATTTTCAGTATGTTCGGGTTTTGTTGTGTAACACAAAATGTTTTTCTTGCACCTCCCCTGGTCGCTTCAGCAACTTCCGCTTTTGGAAAGTGGGTAATTGTTAAAGGAGATCTATTGTCACAGCATGCACTTTATTATATAATATCATTGCAGTAGCAGAGTGATAGTCAGGGCTGTCCCTTTCATGAGGCAGCCTAAGGCTCATTTGGCTCTTTGGGCTCTCTTTTGTGAGTCTTTGCTCTGCTGCACAATGTTTGCCGCCCCCTTTCTGGCCAGAGCACCCCAGGTTGCTAAGAACCGGATGGGGAGATGTGTAAGGGCCATACGCATCTCCCTGCCCAGCTCGTGGCAACCTGGGACGCTCTTTCCAGCAACCCGTTGAGCTCCTGCCAACTAGTGCTCCCCTGCCCTGCTCTTAGCAGCATCACTCGTCACCAGCACTTATTTGACTTGCTTTTTAAGGACTACATATCCCATGGTACCTTGCTGTCTACAATCGGTGACTGTGTCTCTTGAAAGTCCTCTTCTTCCGCACCTCCTGTAGTTTAGACAGCAGGCTCTGTGAAATGGGTGACACAGCATTGCATATTCACAGGGCATAGTGAATAACTGTCAGCACATTCAAGGAAGTAAACCTGCGGGATTCTTCAAAAGAGGACGTTTTGAACTTTCCATCTCAAAATGTTTTATTGGATTTTCAAGGTATAAGACATACAAACGATGTCAAGTAACAGTTGTAAAGGGAACAACGTGTCACCTAGGCATCAGGCGGCATATAACAGTAAACATAATAATAAGGGAAGGGACAGAGGGGAGGGGTGTGTGGCTGGCTACTGGTGGCATACCGGTCATATGTGGCTTTCTTTGAAGAAAAAATCCTTGGCTGGTGGTAGAGCCTACAAAATAGGTCTGCAGAGGTAAGAGTGCGGTTTGCGTTATGGCAGGACTAACCAGCCAGGGGGAAGGGAAGGGAGGAAATGAAGAGTAACTAGAGAAAGAAAGTAAGGGCAGTAGGAGGACGTTTTGAACTTTCAGATCAATAGGAAAAGGCTAGAACTATTTGGAATTGGAAATAAATATATGATTTAAAAATGATGACAATAGATACACTTTTAAATAGACCGTCTATCAGCTGCAGTTGCAAACTGTGACGCCTTTTAAGTTCCTTGTTCAAACAAATGAACCTGACAGATTCCTGGAATTTAGTCCCCGAGATTGTTGTGACTTTAGAACTCCAGCGCAGAGGCTTAGTGGCAATAAAAAGCAACTTAGGGGAAGATTGTGAAATAATCTCTTTTAAACAAAAGGCGCGCCATCTTTCCAGAAGACAAGAAAGCTTCAAGTAGTGAGTAGGCTGGCTAAAAATGATGGCCAACTAATTGGAAATGACCCTTTTCGTTGTTTGAAATCTCATTAATTAAAAAAAAAAAAAAATTTGAAAAATAAAATAAAATACAATGTTATCTTGATATCCAAGGCAGTAACACCGACCATTTGTTGAAGTTCTCCTTTCATTTTAGCGTGATGCAACGAGACACAAAGTCAATACTCCTCAAGGCAGTTGTGTGTATCGGGCTGTTTAGCTCATCATAATTTTGTTGAAGTCTACACAATCCTTTACGAACATTAGTCCCAATAAAAGATTGGCATTTACTAGGACTAACTTGTTACAGACCGCCTGGTACCCCGACTGGGTACCTCCGTCAGAAATCTGCTTCCTCTCCACTGGAACCTGAATTCCAGTGTCCTCAGCCCGAACCTGCCTAATTATTGGACGGAACCAATATATTAGGACAGAAAACTAAACTCTTCAAACATCAGACAACACCAATGTTGAAGTGGAAACCAAGAACTGGTTTATTGAAGAAAGCGCACAGAGTTTATACCTCACAGAATCGGATAGAAGTTCAGTGTGTTACATTGAACAGTTCCAATCCCTAGACAGCTGGGTGCCATATTGGAATTCCTTAAGCACAGACACTATTTGAACCTAATGAATGTCCTTAATCAGATACGAGCTTGATCCCATCATCCCAAACAATGGCCATTACAGATAAAACCTATAAGAATGGGAGTTTGAAAGTGAGAAGAGAACAATAGGGGGAGTGAAGTATGATAGATGGTTAGCGATTGATATGGGAAGTGGTTGTAAGATGTTGATATTCCAACTAAAGCTACTAATAATTACTACAACTAAGAGATAAGGTGAAATCAATATCTATGAATGTATATATATAATTGTACTTTTATGGAAACAAAATAATAAAAATATATTAAACAAAAAAAAAAAAGAAATGGTATCCAAACAAGATGGAAGTCCGGATGGTTCAAATCAAGTTAAATAGTGACATGCTCTCTCTCTAGATACAATATTAAACAGGAAAACACACACGGCAAACAAAGTTCCCTCAATCTCTGCAGCCCTAGGTCAGTAGGAAGGAGGCTAGCCCTCAGGCTCCTCCAGCAGCCCCAGTGACGGTTCAGTCCGTCACATAACTAATAGTGAGAATCATCATAATTACATAATTACATACTATACAGACCTTGCATTTATCGACGTTGAACGGCAACTGTATGGCAGATGAAGTTCAATGTCGATAAATGTAAGGTAATGCACTTTGGAGTTAGAAATAGGCAAATGGACGATACACTTATGGGTGTGCCACTAGGGAAGTCAGAAACGGAGAAGGATTTGGGGGTCATTATAGACCGGAGATCGAAGAACAGCTCGCAGTGCCAGGCTGCTGTAAACAAAGCGAGCAGAGTCCTGTCTTGCATTAAGAAGGGAATGTATTGCAGGGACAAGTCTATAATTTTGCCACTTTACAGATCACTGGTTTGGCCACATCTGGAGTATGCGGTCCATTTTTGGTCACCGATACTCAGAAAGGATGTCCTTGAACTGGAAAAAGTCCAGCGGAGGGCAACCAAACTTCATTAAGGGGTTCGAAGACCTGAACTATGAAACAAGGTTGTTAAAATTAAATATGTTCTCTTTGGAGGTTAGGAGATTAAGGGGGGACATGATTTTCTTGTATAAACTGTTCAACGACGACAGCAACATTGTTAACAAACTGTTCACGGTTAGCTCCGTAACAAAGATCAGAGGGCGCAACCAAAAATTGGTAGAAATGTTTTTTCTACACACGGGGCGCTCTTCACAGAGCGGTTAGGGTCTGGAACTCTCTGCCGCAGGAAGTGATTTAAGCTAAGAGTGTGGAATCATTCAAGAAACTCCAGGACGAGTTCCTCGGAGACCATAACATACAGGGGTACAGGTATTGCTAAGTGCAAAATCACACATGGTACACACGCACACACCTGCTCAAACATAAATGCATACACGCAATAAGTTGGACTTGCTGGACCTGTGTCTTTATTCAACCTCAAATACTATGTAACTATGTACATATGAGCATTAGTTTTTATTCAGTTTTGTATTCATATTTTTGTTGCAGATGGCCACAACTCCTCCTGACCAGATCTGAACCAGGAAAAAAAAACCCATCATGATACAATAGTAGCTTTTTGCTCCTCATAAATTCTGATCTTAGTCAGTATCAGCAGCTCGGCTCTGTCTTCTGTCTTAGTTTTTGCATATGTTCTTCACTGCTCTGTACACTTTAACGTCTCCCTACTTCCACCCAGTGCCTGCTCTGCTTCCGTCAGCAGTTGACTTCCTTATGCAGAATATTCAGGATAACTCATCATTTATCATTATATTACATTGTATCAAGATGTGTCATGGTTGTATATTGGATGTGTAAGGTGGGGTATCAGGGGGAGGAAATCAGTGTTTTATTTAATTGTATCAATGTTATACCAGCCATTTTCACCTATTTTGAAATGTGGTCCAAATAAAAGATATACATTGTATTAATATGTTGGATACAATTACAATGCCCATTAGGTCACATTTTTTTGGTTTGTTGGAGTTTAACAGTTACAGGCCAGTGGTATTTTCCACAGGGGATAAATTGCTGCGCTTAGAATTACCAAATTGTGTTCCCTTTTAAATAATATTTTACTA
>NW_017306798.1:242002-247032 GCF_000935625.1 Nanorana parkeri | reverse complement strand
GCCAAGCATCCTAGTACATAGGCAGCGGGACTGAATGCATTGTTTTGTACCTGCCATGTTATAAGCTAGCATCCCTGCTGCCCAGATTGTGCCTGTGCTAGTGGAAGGGGCTATTTGTATATTTACCAACTCCAAATCCAGATAAAAATATTAAAGTCACACTAAACTTGGGAGTTCAACCTTAAAAATTAGGGCTGGTAATGATAAAAATTTTCCTGTTCGATTAATCGAAAAAAAATGTAATCGATTAATCGACTATATTCGATTAATTATAACGCACATACAGATCCAACTACTTTTAGGTAATAGGGCACATTCTGATTTCTTGTAAAACCACACACAATGGATCTCTAAGCTGGAATAAAAGTGCTGGTCCAGTATACACAAAAGTATGGGATGCTGACTGGGAAGTAGATACACTTGTAGAAAAAAAAACACCAAAAATATTGTCCTATCAATCATTATTGCATTGTAATTTGCACTGTTTTAGGGTACAATTGACCCCGTCAGTCCCCCTAAAAAAAAAAAAAAATCTTATTAGCAGTTTCCTGCTATAGAAGAGGTAATATACTCACCTATCCGGTGGCCCTTGTCTCCATCCAAGCACTGCAGCCTCCATCAGGCTCATTAGCATTTGAAACTTCTGGGATTTGTACCCCACTGCACATTCCGTGCAGTGGGGTACACTGCACAGTCCGTGACGTCACCGGATCTCCGACAGAAGACTCGGAAGCCGGCGGAGAGGTGAGTACCGATCAAAATAATTTACGATTAATCGAGGGATTACCGTATTTTGCGGTCCATAAGACGCACCGGACCATAGGACGCAGGGAGGTCCGGCGCGCCTTATGGAGCACTCGACAGACTGTAGCTTCTGTCACAGCTTCTATGACAGAAGCTGTGACAGAAGCTGCAGTTAGTGACCGCTGAGACAGGTGGCGCTGTGATTACAGCGCCACGGTCTCAGTGATCACACAGAGCAGACGAAGAACGTCCGTACTTCGTCTGCTCTATGGTGATCTCGATCGTCGCCGCTGCTCGTTTTAATACGAGTGATCTCATTAGATCACTCGTATTAAACGAGCAGTGGCTCCTACTGCTGAACTCGATCCCCGCCGCCGCTGCTCGGCTTTAATACGAGTGATCTCATTAGATCACTCGTATTAAACAAGCAGTGGCTCCTACTACTCGCCCGGCGCCCGAAACTGCATGTCTCGGGCGCCGCGATTTGCTCCATAAGACGCAGGCACATTTCCCCCCCTCCTTTTGGGGGGAAAAAAGTGCGTCTTATGGAGCGAAAAATACGGTATTCGTTAATTTCCACAGCCCTATTAAAAATACATTTAAGTACCTTAACTATGAACAACAATGTATCTTATTTGTGTATCACTCGGCTGTAGATCCTCCAATCATCTCTGACACTGTCCTTCCTTCTGGAGGGGGTCTACGTCTGTTCCCCATGGTCCCTGTGTGTGTTGTAATGTAGTCACCGCTCCAAGCTCACTCCCGGGACGGACTACAATCTCAGGTTTAGTTTAATAATTTGTATTGAGATTGTAGTCCATCCCAGGAGCGAGCATGGAGTGGTGACTCCTTTACAACACACACAGGGACCATGGGGAACAGACGTAGACCCCCTCCAGAAGGAAGGACAGTGTCAGAGATGATTGGAGGATCTACAGCCGAGTGATACACAAATAAGATACATTGTTGCTCATAGTTAAGGTACTTGAATGTATTATTTAGATTTAACTCCTGTGTTGGGTGTCACTTTAATAGCAAACAGCTGTCAGTTGAAGATGTGGAAAAGTTTGTTATTAGGCTGGAAATCTACTCAAAACACTCGTACCCACCCCAAAGCCAAAATGTTTTTTGGAGGCCGTTTTTCCTTAATTAAGAGTTGCCCTATTATTGCTGGCAGCCAGGCTTGGGGAAAAAAAATGATGGATAATTCTGGAATATATGCTGCGTGGTGTGGTGACTGTGATTTCATTCAGTGAACAAAGTAACTTCTCTGTTTTGCTGGTCTTTTGAACTTCTATCTTGACGTTCTTCTGCCTTTTTTTTTTTTTTTTTTAACTACTGTACGCCTTTTGATGTTGTTTGCAAGTCTACAAAATGAGTTTTGCAGAGGATGGATTGTTGCTCTGTGGTGGTTTAATAGAACTAGTTTGTCTGTCTGTGTGCTATGGAATTTTGGAATTGTTTCCTATTTTTTTTCATTGGTCCTGTCTGGTGGCGTATGGCACCCTTTGATGCTGGTGTGCTAGTAATAGGGTGGAATAAATGTACAGTATTTAATAAAAATAGAAACAATATGTATGTATGTATATGTGTATTAAATACCTTTTGGCTTTAACACACTTGCTTTGCTTTCTGCATAGCATTAGCTGTGCACAGGTCTTTCCCATTGTCTTGAGCTGCTCTATCAAGTAAACCTGTCACTTTTCCCATTCATAGCAAAGTGATGGGCTTTCTTGATAGCCCCAACCTCCATCTCTCTGGTCAGCTACCGAAGTTATAAGCCCCGCGTAAGCTCTATGATGACCTGTGTCAGAGGGTACAAATGCCTAACGACCTTTCCATGCCCATACAGGACAGTGCATTATGCCTGGTGACCCGCTGCTCAGGTGTTGAATTGAGGGGGGAACGGGAGACGGTCACATGCATCAGGTGCGATCGCACTTGATAAAAAGCTGTAGGCAACCCAAAACATTACTGCCTCCACCCCACCGGTACTGGGTGTTCCTCTGCTTGTGTTCATTTTCCAATTGCTTTACACTGTTTATTAGTACTGGATGTCTCCTCTCTGCATCCAGAGTCTTTATCATTTTCTAGTAGCTTTATTCAGCGATCATATATATATAGTACAGTTGAGTGCTACATTTATTCCAATTTCTTCACCCACCACTTCCCCATATCCAAAAGTTCTGTGAAGTTTACAAAGGGCTCCAATAGGTGAGTGAAGCTTTGGGCGATCACAGTGAAGACAAAAATCAGTGGAAGGAGGAATGGGCTGTCAGAGGGCCAGTGACAGTTGCACTTTAAAATGACACTAAACTCCGGAGTTAAATCTTAAATACATTCAGGTCCCTTAACTATGAACAACAATGTATCTTATTTGTTTATCACTCGGCTGTAGATCCTCCAATCATCTCTGAATTGCTCCTGACACTGTCCTTCCCTTTGGAGGGGGGCAACTTTTGTTCCCCATGGTCCCAGTAAACTAAACATGAGATTGTAGTCCATCCCGGGAGTGAGCTTGGAGCGGTGACTACTGAAGGAAAGGACGAAGGTCAGATAGAAGAGTGAAGGGGAGGACGGAGGTCAGATAGAAGACTGAAGGGAAGGACGGAGGTCAGATAGAAGACTGAAGGAAAGGACGGAGGTCATATTTAATCCCTGCTCATGGCAGTGATAAGTGTAGTTAAAAAACCTATACATGACTTTGCCTGTTCATAGGACCCGATGCATGAATGCCACTGATGGAAAGATGCCCCAAGCCGTCATGTTTCTCTTCTGAAACCAACATTTCCCCCAGTTTATGCAGCAGATTCCTCTGCATTAGTTACCAAATTAGCACGTCTGGCGACAAACACTGCAATCATTAATTGTAAGAAAATAAATCGGATGTGGTTCTTATAGTTATTAAAGTGACATTAGACTCGAGAGTTAAATCTTAAAAAATACATTCAAATATATTAACTCTGAACAACAATGTATCTTATGTGTGTATCACTCGGCTGTAGATCCTCCAATCATCTCAGAATTGGTGCCGACACTGTCCTTCTGGAGGGGGGCTACGTCTGTTCCCCGTGGTCCCTGTGTGTGTTGTAAAGGAGTCACCGCTCCAAGCTCGCTCCCGGTATGGACTACAATCTCAATACAAATTAGTAAACTAAACCTGAGATTGTAGTCCATCCCGGCAGTGAGCTTGGAGCGGTGACTACTTTCCAACACACACAGGGACCATGGTGAACAGACGTAGCCCCCCTCCAGAGGGAAGGACAGTGTCGGCACCAATTCAGAGATGATTGGAGGATCTACAGCCGAGTGATACACAAATAAGATACATTGTTGTTCAGAGTTAATATATTTGAATGTATTTTTTAAGATTTAACTCCTGAGTTTAGTGTCTCTTTAAAGTGCAGCTGTCACTTTGCCCTGGCCCCTGACAGCCCTTTCCTCCTTCCACTGATGTTTTGTTTTCACTGTGATCGCCCGAAGCTCCACTCACCTATTGGTGTCACTTTAAGCATGGGATAAAAAGACCGATCTGCATGCTACTTTATAACATTGTTGCTTCGGCTGCTTCTAAACTTGTAAGGGAATCGGCATACTGCTTCATCATCTTCCTGAGTGCGGCCTTTACGTCTTCCACTCTTGCATTGTTAATCTCTTATGCATGTACGGAGGAGGACAGCTTTGCATAAAGCTCTGTTATCAACATAGACAATGACGTCACCTAATTATAACCCTCAGCGGGTGAATGAGTGCGAGAGAAGGAGTGCAAGCTTTTTTACGCTGCCAATTATTTCATATGCGTAAAAAAACAAACAAACTGTTGGACGTTTTGGAAACTGTAAAAGGACATTTCGGTTTAAAGCCGAACTCAACCCAAAAATAGCAAGAAAAAAAAATGAATAGCCCGTTAAAAGATAAAGGAACAATGTCAGCTTTGGCTACAGTATTCAGAGATTTCCCTTGCAGTCCAAGTTTTTGCTGCTCGATGTCAGGGTCTGATGGCCGGCATCATTCCACCCACTTCAGTGAAGGGAGAAGCAGCAGAGTGATGAGTTCATACCGTGTTTCCCCCCGAAAGTAAGACATAGCGCTATCTTCAGGGATTTCTGTAATATAAGACCTACCACAAAAATAAGACCTAGTTCGGTGGTAGATCTCATATTACAGGGATCCGCTAGGTCTTACTTTCGGGGTAGCTGCACATAATAGAATTTTACATGTCACGGCCGCAGCTCCCTCCCTACCGCCCGCCCTTCTGGCTCCATGGACGGCATTAGAGCAGAGAG
>NW_017306798.1:235216-241966 GCF_000935625.1 Nanorana parkeri | reverse complement strand
TCAGCTCCCTCCCTAAAGCCCCCCCCGCCGGGCACGCCCCCCAGCCCGCCCACCTTTCTGGCTCCCTGGACGGCATTAGAGCTGAGAGTGGCCGCAGCTCCCTCCCACCCGCATGCACGCCCATCCGCACGCACGAGCGGACAGCTGCAGCCAGGTACACATAAGACATCCCCCCAAAATAAGACCTAGTGTCTTTTTTCGTGGAAAAAAAAATATAAGACACTGTCTTATTTTCGGGGAAACAGGTATCTCTGTCACTCTTCTCTCTCTCCTCCTGTTAGCATGCTTCTTATCAGCATATGAACTGATTGACCTATTTGACTCCTAGTGCAGCTGCTTCCTTTCACACTCCAGCCCTGCTGTACAGGGACTGCAAGAGACATATAGCAGGTCAGGTGCTTACACGGCTTGCATTTCAAATACACAAATGAATATATTAATTACAGAGCTGCATTCATTTCCATCTTTTACATCTTTCTGAAGTTCAGCTTTAAAGCGAGCAGCATTTTTGTACTTTGTTGCATGCAAGAGGTTAATTATCTTCATTGTGGGGTGGTTATTTTTGGTGTACTCATTTGGGGATGGTCCTCCCCTTTCGTTGATCATATTTTAGTTCTTTCAATCATGGAAGCTCAGCATCATGTGTGGGAGCTTCCTAGAACGGTCTAGATGCAAATACAGCCTGCCTAGGAACGCCTACTCCTGCAGATTGATAACCACCCATCAAGGCATTCTGATATTTGCATAACTCCTCCCAAGCGCCAGCCCACTGCTTACATCAGGGCCGTTGAGAGAAGTGGTAAGACAGGGTGCCAGGGGCGTCCCGAGGCTGGGTGACACCCAAAGCGGTTGGCGTCATCACACGCGCGGCAGTATTCTAATACCTGCCGGCGGCCATCTTGGTGATGGCAACGGCAGAGAGAGGAGGGGTCAGTCACCTGGTGGGATAAGGTATGCTCTCTCCTGATACTGTCGGGCGTTCGGTCCATGAGCGAGCGCCCGGCTTTTCAGAGGGGGGTGACACCAAAATGACTGTGAGTCATTTTGGTGTCACCCCTCCAATGGTGTCACCCGGCTGCGGGCCGCACCCCCAGCATCCCCCTTGTGACGCCACTGCAGGGTGCACTGATGTTTTTAGAAAGCTATATACAGCACCCTGCCGGCCCCTCCCACCAGCCGTGATCTGCCTGCATTGCATTAAAAAAAAAAAATCACAGAGACCCAGTGGTCTCATTGGGTGTAAAATAAGATATGCAATAAAAATGGAAAGGTTTTATTTAAGAAGTTCATTAGCTTGTTAATGGGGGTTGGACGAGGGTAGACAAAACGTAACCAACTTAAACTCTGGCTTTAAATAACTCTGCTTCTGATAATTGTGTCATTCTGAGAAGTGTCTTTTCAAGAGCCATTCCAGGTAATAACTAAGTAACACTTCACCAGAAATAAAGGCAATTGAAAAAGATAACTATCTTGTGAAAAAAGAATAACAATTCCACAACAGTGTGATACTTATAAGTTGCAGGTTGAACATTAAACATACTCGTTTATTATATATTATATTTAATACATGTAATATTTAATAGAATATATTGTGGCAGTGCATGGCAATGCCACGGTGTAGTTTGGCAACTTTGGCACCCAGGACTCTCAGCCAGAGGGGCTAAGAGGGCCCAGTGTGTAAACCATTTCATAAGGAAGAACCTGGCTTTTCAGACTGTTCCGGGTTTTCCTAATTGTAGCTGGGATCTGGAGCTCTGGAGATTTCTTAGAAGTCTGGGTGGGATGAAATCTCTGGTCTTAGGGCCAGGTGTTGTCAGCGACCAGTCTGGGCTGATCAGGTGGCTGAGAGCAGCCTCATTAAAGGAGAACTATGAGGCGAGTGAAAATCACTCATCCTCATAGTTCTAGCCGACCTGTGACAATGAGACTGTCACACCTCGGCTCAATAGATCGGGAAGTGAGCGAACACATACCGTCATTTGTTCACTTCTCGATCTATCCCTGCAGAGAGCGGTGACTGTCACTCAGGGCTCCCTGCAGGGATTCTGCCCTATCCCTGCTCCGATCCTCCAGCGCTGACTGGCGGAACAGACGGGGGAGGGGGCGGGTACAGCTGGCTCTGCCTCTAGATAGGCAGAGCCAGCTGTCACTCACGCAGCTGGGTGGATCTCAACAGTAATGTCGGGATCCGTCCCGGCTTCGGCGGTCTTAGTATACCGCGAGCTGTAGCTTGCGGTATACTGAGCTTTGGGTGACGGGAGGACTCTACTTTGTGTCCTCCCGTTACCCTTAGGAGAACTATGGGGAAAAGCCCTGACCCCATAGTTCTCCTTTTAAGAAGCCAGACCAGAGCTCAGGGGAGATGTGGTGTGGTGTGTGCTAGAGGCACAGGAGGGCAAAGCCACGTGGTGGGGTGGAGCCACACTCGGAACAGCCAGGGAGGTTGGAGGATTTGACAGGCTGAGAGAGCCAGGCACACAAGGTGTGTGGAAAGCTGCTGGAAGCGACTAAAGGATATGAAGTACCACTGAGGCGTTTTGTTGAGGCAAACGGGGAAACCGTGAATGAACAGGGCACTCTTGAGTCAATGAGACAATATACCCAATTTGCTGAAGATAGGTGAACTTTACTTTGTATTGTATGCTGAAGTTAAGCCTTAATTTTGTGTTTTTCACCTGTATGTTGCCTGAAGAGAAAAAATAAAGACTATTGGTTCATGGAAAAGCCCTGTGCGAGTGCTCTGTGAGCTCCCCAACATTACAATATGTGTGTGTATGTATGTATGTATGTATATATGTATGTGTATATATATGTGTGTGTGTCTATATATATTGTACATGACACCAGGAATGGGTCCTGGATAGACGGTATATCCCTCCCTTGTTTAGGTGGTGGTCTCGTTAAAGTCACCTTGTATTCATAGCCTCCATCCCTTACTACAGCCAGTTCTGGTAATGAAAGGGTTAAACCTCCAGCCAGAGGGTGTGTTAAAAAGGAACAGGAAGCCAGTCAGTCTGGCTGTGTGGAGTGTTTGGAACAGGACACATGGCTATGTGTGTTAACATGTGGAATACAGTCTGGCGAGACACTGCTGGGGCACCTGCGTCCATACTGGAACCCTCTGTGTGAGCAGGCTGGGACTCTAACCCTGAGGCTGGGACTTAGTATACAGGCGCTGAACCGAAGTCTTGTGTTTGCTGAATATAAGCCATTTACTTTGACTGTTTGTGGAAATGAGTAAAAGTTTGTCTGATACGGCTGGCTACGGGTCATATCCGCCCTGAATATTACTATATATATATATATATCTATAATCTACACACAAACATACTTGACAGTTGAACATTTTGATTAGAAGTTGATTGTGCAATAAAATAACGAAAGCGGTCCCAATATCTCATCCACCTCATTGAACTAGCTCCATACCCGGTCCTGGGGGGTAGACTTTAGTTTTCAGATGAGCGTCTCCGCTCATCAATCTGAAGTTGTCCAGTACATACACTCAGTGGTTCTTGCAGAGCAGTTGGGCTTCGCTCCAAAGCTTCCCGGGCGATGTGCCACTTAAAAATGACCATAGCTGGGTTTATACCAATGTTTTAGCCTCTTCTCGGCTTTTATAAAAGGCTTTGATGTTGCGGCTCCTTCCCCCGGAAATACCCGTATAATCAAAGTATAATCTGATCAGATCAATCTCCCGGACGCAGGCCATTCATTGCGCTGCTTACCCCTCTGCTGCCCAGCTGCTCTACTTGGCCGGCGTGCGTAGATACAAAGGGCGCTGTCACTTCTAGTGGCCAGCAATGTCTAAATGTTTCCATAAAGGAGACCTCCAGCACCACCGATGTTCTATAATACCGAAAATGACAGGCTATTAAAAAAAAAAATAACTTCAAACTGAACTCCAGGCTGATAGAAAAGATACAAAGTAATGCTCTTTTTTTAATTAATACATTAATTGTATTTTTTAATGCAAGAAGGATTAAAACTTGAATTAGACTTTAGCTAGAGGTCTCCAATCTGCAAAGCTCACGCTTCCAGCTAAAGTCAAATTCAGGTCTTAATTAAACTCTCAAACTTTTTTTTTTTTCTCCAATAATAATCCAGATCAAGCAAATGGAAATTGCCAACAAAATATTTCTTTTACTTTTTTTTGCTCAAACTCTTACAATCATCATTTTTTCAAAACCGCTCCAACTCTCTCAGCCTAACTTCCCTGAACTTCCTGTTGGATACTCGAAAGGCTCTGCGAATTGTTTATACACATATAATGCAATTACCTGATTTAAACTAAATGTTACATTGTTTTTTGTTTTTTTTAAAACAACAAATTAAATTGACCTGAAAACATTATAGTTCAGGGTGGATAAAAATCGATAATTTTTTTAAAAAACAATCGGATTTTTCTTAATTTAAATCGTTTTTTTTAATTTGTATCAAATTTATTGTAATAAAATGCTTTTGGAGTAAAGATCTATCTAAAGATAGTTTTCTATTTAAGATACATTAAAGGAGAACTATGAGGTCAGTGTTTTTCCCCCATAGTTCTCCTAAGGGTCCTATAGTGACCTACAGCTCGCGGTATACTAAGACCGCCGCAGCCGGGACGGATCCTGACATTACTGTCGAGATCCACCCAGCTGCGTGATTGACAGCTGGCTCTATCTAGAGTCAGAGCCAGCTGTACCCGCCCCCTCCCCCGTCCGTTCCGCCAAACAATGCTGGAGGATCAGACAAGGGAGGGGGGGAATCCCTGCAGGGAGCCGTGAGTGACAGTCACGGCTCTCTGCAGGGACATGATCGAGAAGTGAGCGAGCGACGGTATGCGTTCGCTCACTTCCCGATATATTGAGCCGATGTGTGACAGTTTCATTGAGGATGAGAGAAAATCACTGGCCTCATAGTTCTCCTTAATAATTTAGTTTATTCAGCATGAAATGGAGCTTAGTTATGTCGCACGAGGCTGTATATTCTGCAATATTTACATTTTTGGTTAACTCATTCAATGAATCCAAGCTCTGCAAGCTGAGATAACATGCTCGGCATTGATGTATTCACACGATTTCACAGCAAGTAACCATGAGATAGATCATAAAACAAAGTTCAGGAATATTCCTTTATCCCCATTGTTTTGCAAATCCGCTCACCTACTGCCCGCCACGTCCCTCACCTTGTTGTGTCACTGCCGCATCACCAGCCGTCCCTATTAAAGCGAATGGGACTGTCGGTGAGTCAACAGCGGGTCAGAGGAGGAGCCGCTACAGGACAGAGAAGACAGTTGCTCTTTGAAAAATTATGATTTAAGTTGAGTTGATTTAATTCAAGCCTTGAGGGGGCGGGTACAGCTGGCTCTGCCTCTAGATAGGCAGAGCCAGCTGTCACTCGCGCAGCTGGCCGGATCCCGGCACAATTGTCGGGATCCGCTTCAGCTGCGGCGTCTCAGTATACCACAAGCTGCAGCTCACGGTATACTGAGCCTAGGGTGACGGGAGGACGCTAGTTTGTGTCCTCCCGTTACCCTAAGGAGAACTATGGGGAAAAGCCTTAACCCCATAGTTCTCCTTTAACAAACACTCACAAAGCCATCCACAACTCTGCCCCCGGGTTTATCTCCAACCTTGTCTCAAAGTATCACCCTAATCGCTCCACTCTTCAAATTACCTTCTGCTTTCCAGCTCCCTCGTCAACTCCTTTCATACTCGCCTCCAGGACTTCACTAGAGTCTCTCCCATCCTCTGGAACTCTGTACCCCAACCTGTCCGTCTATTTCCCACTCTGACTGCCTTTAGGCGATCCCTTAAGACTCATCACTTCAGGGAAGCCGATCCCACCTCAACCTAACCACCGAACGACCACATTCTCAAAACAATCCCCCACACAGCTACCTCCTCATGTATCACTTCCCCCTCCTCTTTTAGATTGAAAGCCCTCAGGGGCAGGGCCCTCCTTACCATCTTGTCTTGTATTGTAATGTGATTGTAATGTCTTCCTTATATTGTAAAGCGCTGCGCAAACTGTTGGCGCTCTATAAATCCTGTATAATAATAATAATAATAAATCCACCCTGTTATAGTTTCCCTTGAAGTACATTGCCATCAGTCAGTCTCTATAGTACGTATTTCAGCTGAGATGGGTTAACTTTAGTTTTGGTGCCTCAAATTGGTCCATTTGTCAAGTTGTTGTGTGCTCTCCACATCTACCTTCAGGAGGAATGAAATAATGGATGGCCTATTTTTTTCTGTGGATATACTCGCATTTCTGCATTCTCCATGTGGTGCAGATGTAATGAGATGCGTATTATATGCCTTAATGTTCATATATAGAATGACCTACATTGGGTGCTGGATTCATTAGCAAACAAGCTAAATTATTTTTGCTGCATATGTGTTTAATTATTGGTTGAGCGTGGTTTTATTTTAGGTGGGGGGTGTAGACGCTGACACAGAATTGGATTAGATTAATGAAGATGAGCACCTGAAGGAAGAACCAGTTAAAAGAAATGTTCTGGACTATGTATGCTGGTGCTTGTTTTGGGAAATTGCTTTGTATTACACATCAGGATCGGCTGTCAAAATGCTGCCACACCTACCGTGTTTCCCCAAAAGTAAGACCTACCCCGAAAATAAGACCTAGCACTATCTTCAGGGATTTCTGTAATATAAGACCTACCCCGAAAATAAGACCTAGTTCGGTGGTAGATCTCATATTACATACATCCCTGAAGATAGTGCTAGCCGCAGCTCCCTCCCTCCC
>NW_017306798.1:233695-235157 GCF_000935625.1 Nanorana parkeri | reverse complement strand
CCCCCCCCCCGCCTGCACGCACGCCCTCCCTGCCCGCCCACCAAACCATTACTGAGCAGAGCACAGCCATCATCCTGTCTACAATGCATGCCGAGCACAGCCCGGGCCCCCACCACACACTGCCAGAAACCTTCTGATTGGCTGACAGTCACCCAGAGCAGCTCCCTGGATGGCATGAGAGCGCTAGCCGCAGCTCCCTCCCGCACGCACGCATGCCCGCACGCCTGGCTCCCTGGACGGCAGAGCGGACAGCTGCAGCCAGGTAAGACATCCCCCGAAAATAAGACCGTGTCTTATTTTCGGGGAAACACGGTATGTAAAGTGACTCTTGAAGATAGTCTGCAGGTGTAATTGAGTAAACACAATGTAGCAATGTTTTGTTTCAATGTCTATACTGTTTAATTCATATGTAGATTACATGGCAAGTTAAAGTCATTCATTTATTTGTTAATGAGTTTAACTTGCCATTAGCAGGACATGGGTGAGTGCACAAATTTGATTTAATTGGTTCACATACAAAACATGTTCAGTGTGCATGCACTTTAGAGCTCAGATCAGCCCCAATGAATGCACTTCAGACCTCAGATCAGCCATCATCAGGCACCTCCTGACCTTAGATCAGTACCCAATGCATAATCTTCAGACCTCAGATGAGCCCCCATGTATGACCTTCAGACCTCAGATCAGCCCCAATGCATAAAATTCAAACCTCAGATCAGCCCCAGTGCATTTAAATCGGATGTCGGATCAGCCCCAATGCATTCAATTCAGACCTCTGATCAGCCCCATTGCATTCAATGCAGGCTTCCGATCAGCCCCATTGCATTCAATGCAGGCTTCCGATCAGCCCCATTGCATTCAATGCAGGCTACCGATCAGCCCCATTGCATTCAATGCAGGCTACCGATCAGCCCCATTGCATTCAATGCAGGCTACCGATCAGCCCAATTGCATTCAATTCAGACCTCCGATCAGCCCCAATACATAAATTTTAGACCTTAGATCAGCCCCAATGAATGCACTTCAGACCTCAGAACAACCACCATGCATGCACCCCCTGACCTTAAATCTTCCCCAATGTATGCATTTCAGACACTTAGATCAGCCCCAAATGCATAAACTTCAGACCTCAGATCAGCCCCAATGTATGAACTTTAGACTTCAGATTAAATCCAATGCATAAAATTTAGACCTCAGATCAGCCCCAATGTATGCACTTCAGATCTCGGATCAGCTCCCATGCATAAAATTTAGACCTCAGATTATTTTTTTTCGTTGCCGTTACTTTTGTTTTATTACAACATTTCTTTCTCAAAATCCATGTAACACGTCTCCGCTCCATAGAATAATTTCATACAGGTGATTCATAGCCTGTTTGCGGCATTGGTGCATTTTTTATATTTTTTTAAGGTTGGACAAAGCAGCAGATTATTAAATTGAATAGTTGTGCGTAGCATATTAG
>NW_017306798.1:229856-233662 GCF_000935625.1 Nanorana parkeri | reverse complement strand
TCAGAGTTTACAATGCATTAAGCATGCGTACCAAGGGGTCGGCACGTCGCATTGAAGTACATGTGATAATGTGCCATGCATTGGTCTCTCCCCCAGAGGAGGTCTGTGTCATGGTGTTCAAACGGCGTTTTGATGTTTCATGCTACAAAAGCCTACCCTCAAGAAGTAAAACTGCTTTTCTTTTGCCTTTTCAATGCAAACATTACAAGCAAAATGGTTTTTATTTACTTTGATCGGATATTAAAATGCAAAAATAAGGGCAATTTAGGGGAAATGGCTCTTGGCCCCATTGAAGATTCAGCAGCGGCTAAGTATGCCAGCCGGGGGACGTTAGCAAGGCTGGCTTAGGGAAAAAAAAGCAGCTTTTGTGCAGAAACATGTGACATTGCCGTTTGGATTATCCAGAACCAAATGAACATTTGCTGTTGGCTTGTCAGAGGCTTTTTGTGTTCTCACGCTGGGTTACATTGCGGCGCATTAATGCCCCGCAAATTCACTCTTATTCAGACGGCGGTTCAATTTTGACACGAGATTGAAAAATAAAAGAAAAGGAAATATGTGAATGCAGATGAAGGAGCACGGGAGATAAAATATCATATTAACTTTTTTCTGCTGTTTCTAAGATCTGGGAAACTTGTTGTTTTTGTTTTTTTAACCAAAAAATTCTGCCACCTCTTGCAGCGATTTGACGGAAGCTTGTCACAAACATTAAAAGGCAGATGTGTTACTTTCAGATTAAAAGACGCCACAAACGGAATGATAACTCGATTGAAAAGAGGAGTTTTTGCCTTTTGAGATTGATGTCGCCAACACACCTACTGATTTTTTTTCCCCTTTAAAATGTTACTTTGTTACCCGGACTGAAAAAATCTCAGGGTGCCCTGGCACACCAAATATTCCTTGCTGCCAAATTAACCTTAGCGGGAAATTGGAAGAAACTATTCATCCCGTACCGGGAATTTACGCAAAGACTAGATAATATACCGTAATACCTTGGTTTAAGAGCATAATTCGTTCCGGAAGCATGCTTGTAATCCAAAGCGCTTGTATATCAAAGCGAACTTCCCCATAGGAAATAATGGTAATTCAGATGATTCGTTCCACAACCCAAAAATATTCATATAAAAATGATTACATACTGTACTGTAATATAATATACTGTATAAAACTATACTGTAGAAAAATAAACCAATTACCGGTACCTTCGTGGCTGGTGTGAGGGAGACAAGAGAGAGGAGGATTATTGTGCAGGACGACTTTCACTATCACTAAGCCCTCGTTCACACCTGAATGTTTTGTAGCGCGTTCTACGCTCGACGAACGCTCTACAAAACACTCAAACATGAAAATCCCATTGTTTTCAATGGGTCTGGTTCACACCTTGGCGTATTTCAGCCCGTCCCTAACGAGCTACAAAACGGCCCACGCCTGAAAAGGTACATGTACTACTTTGGGCCGTTTTTGTTGCGCGTTTCCATTGGGATACAGCCAAGTAGCCCTCGGAAACGCGCGTTTGTCGCGGTAAAAAAAAACGCGCGACAGACGCGCATATGCAATACGCCTAGGTGTGAACCAGGACTTACGGAATCACTGCTACCTCTTGACTCAATGGAATCTTTTTCATTTCGTGAAACCTTAAAAAGGAATCTATCCAATGTGACATTGCCTTGTCGTTAAACAGACTCATCGCTCGCACTGCTACAGCCTTATTCAGGTGGCGCTTTTATACAAAATTTTGCTCTTATTGCAAGACATTGCTTGTATATCAAGGCAACATTTTTCAGAAATGTTTGCTTGTCTTGCAAAAAGCTCTCAAACCAAGTTACTTGTAAACCGTGGTATTACTGTACTGTTTAAATGAACGGTTATCGTGTATTCTAACTGATACCCATACCAGATTTCTAAAAATCTGGGAACCTTGGCTCCTACATAACCACCCTTATTTGGATGTAAACACCCTTAGACGCCTGTGATGTGGTCAATAGAGTGAGGGGAAATAAGTAGGTAACCCCTAGTGAGGACCTGCGGAATAGATCTGAACCAAAATCGAAGCTGACCGACCGATGGACAACCTACCTGATTTTCTTTCTTTACTTCTCTTTCCTTTTGACTCGTCATGCAATAATGATAACACATTGTGTTTGCATTGGCATGCTATCGAACCCATCGAGTTGCTTATGTGGCCAACTGTGGCCGGCAAATACCATGTAAAATGTCTAATTATTTCTACCTTGAAAATCCAATAAATATTTTGAAACAAAAAATGTTACTTTGTTTTCCTTTTCAAGCAGTCTGAGGAGTAATGTGTTACTTTGTGTCATGGGCATGAACTATTCTTTTGCAGCCGTTCTCAACCGGTGTAACCTCAGGACCCACATTTGTCCTTGGCCACTAAGCCGTGACCCAAGTTGCACTGCAATGGAGCACACGGCATTGGTCGGTACAGATCCACCCAGTCTCCCTATCTTATGAGAACTGGAGGGGATCCTCAAATGTCACCACAAAGCTTCTAATTCATTCCCTTGTGATCTCTCTTCTTGACTATTGTAACTCCCTCCTTATTGGCCTCTACACAGGCTATCCCCCCTTCAGTCTATCATGAATTCTGCTGCCAGACTCATCCACGTCCAACCAATCAATGTCCACCGCCCCTCTCTGCCAATCTCTTCATTGGCTCCCACTTGCCCAATGATAACATTCAAATTACTAACAAATAACATACAAAGGCATCCACAACTCTGCCACGGCTACATCTCCAAGCTCATCTCAAAATATCACCAAAACCGTTCTCTCCTCCCTTGCTCATCACCAGGACTTCTCCAGAGGGTCTCCCATCCTCTGGAACTCCCTACCCCACTATGTCTGCTTATTTCCAACTCTGTCCACCTTTAGGCGATCCTTGAAAACTCTTCACTTAAGGGAAGCCTATGCCAACCCAACATAATAACTGTCCTTTTTACCTCTTCCAATAGCTCATCTTACACAATTATTACCGGTTGTATCACCACCCCTCCTACTTCCGTGTTTTCCCCCGAAAATAAGACCAACCACGAAAATAAGACCTAATACTATTTTTGGGAATTGCTAAAATATAAGACCTACCCTGAAAATAAGACCTAGTTGTGACCATTCCCAGGGCCGGTGGTGGCATAAGGGGGGAACTTGAAGAGCCGCCGGGGAGGCAGGGGAGCATCAGCGGTGCCAACGAAGCCGGCTCTAGAGGAAGCGAGGCGGCAGCGGAGGGAGCAGAGCCGCATAAGCCGATGCTTCCTCTATAGCGCCGGCTCCTGTCACAGGCGGATTGATACCGAATGCACTCTCCCCCACTGTCTCCCCCATTTTGTAAAGCTTTGTGCAAACTTCTGGTGGCATATAAATTCTGTATAATAATAATAATAAAGCAGCTTTTATTAAAATAATCCCTGCTGATCCTGCCATAAAGGTCCCTGTTCAGGCAAGTTATAGGGTGACAATGCTCTGTCCCTGTTTCCCAGTCGTGTTCCTGTGTGGTCACCCTGTCAAATTGGCTTCCAATAAAGTTTAGCAGTGGACATTTCAATGCATATTACCCAGGCAAGGTCCGCTGTTGTCAGCACCAGGTTACCTGCCCTGAGAGATGCCATGCAGCCATCACTTGGGTGCATGTAGACAGGAAGTGGCTACACAGGAGATCAGTAGCACTGAGATGCAACAAAGAGGGAAAAAGGTAAAAACAGTATTTCATTAAAAAAAAATGTTTTATGAGACACAGTGCTGAGTTTAGGGTTTACATCTACTTCAATACCTGGAGCTCTTCTTACTAAAGA
>NW_017306798.1:220412-229802 GCF_000935625.1 Nanorana parkeri | reverse complement strand
TTGGACCTCTTGGGTACCTTTTTTTTTTATGTAAGAGACAATATTGAAGTTTATATTGTTTGTAGGAAAATCCTGACCGGCAGAATCCGGCTATTTGTAACAATATATCACTTGTTTTGTTGCTGTTCTCTCTTATTCGATGATGACTCACAATGGCTGCCATAAGTAGTGTTACCTCGTGAGAATAGTCCCGTGTTGTTTGCCAGTGTTCCATAATCCGAAACTTATTGCTTTTCTGAATTGTTTAGTAAAGGCTTACCGATGGTTGCTTCCATGTTGCAAGTATGTGCCCAGCAAGCTGCACGTCCAATGAGAGCCAGCTTTATGGTAAAATTGTTCTCTAATTTTGTTTTATTCTGTAAACCAAAGGGAACTTTTAGAACGTTTTTTTTAAGCTCCTTTTTAGACGGCCAAGAAAATCAAGCAAGTTTGCACATTACTGGTTTACCTTGTCCCTGTGGTCTGCTTATAGCTCCTCAAGGATCTACAGCAGTGGTTCTCAGCCTGTGTAACCTCAGAACCCACATTTGTCCTTGGTCATTAAAGGAGAACTATGTGGTGAGTGATTTCCACTCATCCTCATAGTTAGAGCCGACCTGTGACAAAGAAGCTGTCCTAGGTCGGCTCTATTGATCGGGAAGTGAGCAGAAAGATACAGACGATCCGCTCACTTCCACATCATCTCCTGCAGTGAGCGGTGACTGTCAGTCATCGCTCCCCACAACGGATTCCCCCCCTCTCCTCCAGCGCTGAGTGGAGGAACGCATGGGACGGGCTCTGCCTCTAGATAGGCAGAGCCAGCTGTCACTCACGAAGCTGGTTGGATCTCAACAGTATTGTCGGGATCCGTCCCAGCTGCGGTGCTCTCAGTGCCCGCGATATACTGAGCTTTGGGTCACGGGAGGAGGTTAGTATATTTCCTCCCGTGACCCTAAAGACAACTATGCTGAGCCTGATGAAGGGGGACCCTGCACGGCCCCGAAAGCGCTAGTTCTGATGACCTGATGTTTTGAAATAAACGAGCACTTTGGACTAAAATACCTTCGGTGTGCTGCTGACATCCATATATCCTCATTATCTTGGCGGCGCCATCTGCAGTCATTGCAAGCACCGTGCAATTTTGTTGGGGCTTTCCGGTAAGGAGTGCGACAAGGTAACTCTACGTTTTGTTCCCTTCCACCACCAGGCCCCATAGCAGCCGCCTGAGCTGCAATGGCTATAGTTACGTCACTGTCTCACACATGCAGCCAGTATTGGAGGGAGCCTGGAGCAGCATTTTCTCCAGGAAATGTATCACAGGCCTTCCTTTACTCCTTATTTTGCCACCCCATCAAGATTGTTGACAAAGCTTTATTCGTACTTTTCATTATCGGTCCATTTTAGATGATCTCCATTTCGTGGTAAGCTATGAAAAGTGTTAATTGGCTGTGTACAGTGATTTCACTAGCTCTTTGTTTGGAAACATTGTTCTTCTTTTCAGTCGTTTTGGAGTCATTGTCTCTAAACAGATGCACGACTTGAACTCTTGTTACAAATGCAGTTGTTAGTGTTCTATATCTCGACGGTCTGATTGATACCATCCAGCTGCGTGTCTTGGATCGGCCGGATGGTGCCGGTATGCATATGTTTCATAATGAGGTTATATCCTTCCAAAGCGGCGAGTTCCTCGCGCAGTCGATTTTCTTTTGTATGCCTCATTTTGGATGTGGGAGACAGGTGGGCTCTTCAATCAATAATACTCTCATGACTGCAGCTCCCATTTACATAATTATATGTGCACTTACATTGAGACGGTTTCTCCGCGGAATTTAAAGCACCTCGCGGATACAATAGTAACAGATGCAAACTTTTTTATTTTAGAATTATACATAAAAAAAGGCGCGATGTATGGGGAGCGAGTTGCATGAATTTTGTTTTTATAAAAAAAGAAAAAAAGAGAAACCTGTTCAATATAGTAGATAAAAATATGTGATGTGGATGAAGTATACTCTTTTGGGTAAAGCACAGAAATACGTAAAGATTTAGCAGCGCATTGTAAAAGGGAAAAGGTTTAGTGGTAACCAAAGGAATAAAAAGTCCTGATGCCCTGGAAGGCAGGGGCCCAGAGTAATACACAAAGAGATCTAGAAGTGGCGTGATGGCCGAATGAAGCAATGTACAAATTTACTGCTGGTTTAAAGAAAACAATGGCTCCTGGTGAACGCACTATTGAAGAATTATTGACCTGGTTATATATGGAGAAAATTGGTCTTGGTTGGGATGGGGCCGTAAGAAGCAGAGGCATTGACATATTGATCTAGTGATTGCAGGAATGTGTGTCCTTGTACTCTGTATTGATTGGGAGATATATGGTTGTTGCTTTATGCTTTTGTTTGTTTTATTACAGCGGAATGTGAGTCCACTGGATAATGACTGAGGCAAAGCTGCTATTGTTGTCTCTCACCCGCTTTGCTACCTTTTTAATTAGCCCCCCTCTCTCTTTCTCTTCACTCTCTCCTCTCTGTATCTTTATTTTTCTCCTTTCTTTTTCCTCTCTCGCGCTCTTTCTCTCTCTCTCTTTTCATACTTTTTCCTCTCTCTCCTCCTCTTTCTACTCCCCTGCCGGCAGGAAACGGTGATGTGGTTGACTTTCTATGGCCACATGGCTCTATTTGGTCAATGACGTTGACCTAATATGGCCACGAGGCCATGTTAGGTGAATGATGTCAGCACAAACATCTCGCCCCTTTGTTTTTGTGCAGCTGCAGGATGGGGAATGCCCCAGCCCGCAGGTGATTGAGAGGGTAGCCCTATGTCCCTTCCAGGTTCGGAGAAGGTCAGGTTCAGCCTGGGTTCGGTCCCTGTTTGGAGGAGCTCATATTCGGGCCTGGTTTGGAGAAGCTCGGTTTCAGACCAGGTTTTGAAGGAGCTCAGGTTTGTACTAGGTTTGGAGGAGCTCAGGTTCGGATTGAGTTTGAAGGAGCTTGGGTTCAGATTGAGTTTGAAGGAGCTTGGGTTCGGATTGAGTTTGGAGGAGCTTGGGTTCAAACAGGGCTTGGGGCAGCTCAAGTTCAGAGCAGGTTTGGAGGAGATCAGAATTGGAGAGAGTCAGGTTCAGACTGGGTTTAGAGGAGCTTAGGTTCGGAGCAGGTTTGGAGGAGCTCAGGTTTGGAGTGGGTTTGGAGGAGCTCAGGTTCGGATTGAGTTTGGAGGAGCTTGGGTTCACAACTAGGCTTGGGGCAGCTCCAGTTCAGAGCAGGTTTGGAGGGAGCTCAGGTCAAGACTGGGTTTGGAGGAGCTCAGGTTTGGATTGGGTTTAAAGGTGCTCAGGTTTGGACTGGGTCTGGAGGAGCTCGGGTAAGCACCAGGTTTGGAGGAGTTTAGGTTTAGCCCAGGCTTAGAGAAGCTTAGGTTTGGCGGAGCTCAGGTTCAGGACAGGTTTGGAGGAGCTCTGGTTCAGACCAGGTTCGATCTGAACCTGAGCTCATCCCTACTGGTGGCTTTTCACAGAGAACCATAGAGTATTTTTATATACATTATGTATAGAGTTGTCCTTTGAAAGCAGACTGTGCAGTTACTCTGAGGACTCTTGTCTTCCTAATTATTTTAAGTCATGGGATTTTTTTTATTTTTCTCCTTTTAACCACAATGAAAAGCGCGCCTTTTGCGTCATCCCTCTTCTTCCTAACCTCGCCGGTTGTTATTTGTTACCTTTCATTTATGGCTTCACTCATTTGCATATTTCTGACTGCTAATGTCTCCTTCAGAGCTCAGAGTTTTCATTAGGTTGCAGGAGCGATTTCCAAGCCTAATGAGTTTGGAAATTAGCTCAGTTTGGGAAATTTTTATTCAAGTTTTATTACTTAACAGCCGACTGGCAGGAGATGAGGTTCGAGAAGATGCAGCACCTGTAAACAACAATATGCCTCATTTGCATGGAAAGCAGCAAAATGTGCGAACTTGCTTCATGTCCAACTGCATCAACATAGACTTCAGAAAAAAAAACAGCTAAATCCACCCAGGCCTGAGATTTTCACAGCTCTGCAACACAGTCCTGCCTGGCAAGGGAATGGGCCCTAATGTTTCTCTGCTGCAGTATCACTTTCACTTACAGGTCAGCCTGTGACTTAACTAAAATATATTACTTTATAGCCACAAGTGATATAAATAAAATGTGTACACCAAATGACACGTATCACCTTGTAAAAGTAGCAAAGGCATCATCACTGTGCTGTATATATCCTGTGCACAAAGCAGAGCTGTGAGAGCGGCCCATTAGGCCCCACCCACTACAGTATACCTGCAGAAACGTACAGGAGTGGGCGGAGACAAGACCAGTCACCCTGCACAAGCAGAGAGCGCATCAGTGACCGGTCTTTATTACAGGAAGGGGTGGAGACGAGACCAGTCACCCTGCACAAGGAGAGAGAGCAGTAGTGACCGGTCTTTATTACAGGAGGGGGCGGAGACGAGACCAGTCGCCCTGCACAAGGTGAGAGTAGCAGTGACCGGTCCTTATTACAGGAGGGGGCGGAGACGAGACCAGTCACCCTGCAGAAGGAGAGAGAGCAGCAGTGACTGGTCTTTATTACAGGAGGGGGCCGAGACCAGACCAGTCACCCTGCAGAAGGAGAGAGAGCAGCAGTGAGTGGTCTTTATTACAGGAAGCTCTACACTGGATGCAGTTGTTAGTGGATGACTGCACAGATCTGGAAGAATACACAAAGCTCATCGAGATTCAGGAAGAATACATATGACTCTTGTATGAGAACAATATTTGCTCATCCCGGAGTTCAGCTTTAAAGCCAGAAGTATTTTTTTAGGCAGCGCATTGTTATGGCTTCCTTTTAAGAACCCTCTTGTAGACTTTGGGTGAAGTGTTTTTGGCTGTCGGCTACATTATGCAGATGGTTTTTCTCCTGTGAGCAGCTGTTCAGGTGGAGAAGAAGGGGGAGAACGATATTAACTGATAGAAATTCATAAAATCTGCTCCTTTTCTAGTAGACGTTTGAGGGACATTTGAGGAGAATCCTCGGCACCTCGGCTCTCTTGGAGAACACTTACAGCATCTTCTGCTGGAATAGATATTTGTTAAGTTCAATGAAACTTTGAGAGCTCTGATCTCACCTGCGGATCAAAGAGAGGGAATAGAATTTCTGTTACAATGTATTTCACAGACATGAAAAAAAATAACAAAAGTAACAAAGATGTGAACCGTACCTCATAATGAACAACGACAATGTTCTGAGGGGTTAAAATTGGGTTCGGTTTCAGGGCAAGGTCAGTTACCTGATTGGTCGGATCAAAAGGTTAGGTGGGGGTTTGGTGGTGGTCTGAGAAGGAGAGGGGTCTTTCGTTCCATCAGTTGGAGATTTTTGACGAGGAGCGAACTTCCCTCCCACCCGCCCTGTTGTTGTGATCAGTGTGATTTTGTATTTCTGTCTGGGTTGGCTGTTGGGGTCTTTGGAGGCGGTAAGACAAATACGTGCTGGTGGATAATGTTTGGGGACCTGTGTTGGTTATGGGTCCTCTATTCATGGTGTGTAAGATGGTGAACACAAAATTTAGATATTTTAGGTGGCAGTGGTCAGTAGGTAGTTGTCCCTGCGGCGGGGGGGCATAGCATGTTTAATACTGCCGCAGAGAGCAGATCCGGTAAAGAGGTGGCCTTCAAAGACCTGCAGCTTTGGGTATGTAATGTTTCTGATGTTGAAGTTTTATAGTTAGTTTTATATATGAATTATTTAATAAAAGACAATTGAATGCCATTTTGAAATGTGGTCTGTTTATTCCTTCTTCCTGGTGATTGGGGGTTAAGTGGTCTTGCCAGTCTTAACGGGACAGAGGATTGGGGACATCTATTCTTCCTTAGTCAAGCAGTGACAACTTCTAGACTTAAAGGAGAACTATGGGGTCAGTGTTTTTCCCCATAGTTCTCCTAAGGGTAACGGGAGGACACAAACTAGCGTCCTCCCGTCACCCAAAGCTCAGTATACCGCGAGCTACAGCTCCCGGTATACTGAGACGCCGCAGCCAGAGCGGATCCCGACAATTATGTCTGGATCCACCCAGCTGCGTGAGTGACAGCTGGCTCTGCCTATCTAGAGGCAGAGCCAACTGTACTCGCCCCCTCCCCTGTCCATTCCGCCAGTCAGCCTCATAATCTGAGCCGACCTGTGGCAATTAAACCGTCACAGGTCGGCTCAGTAAATCGGGGAGTGAGCGAAACCAATACAGTCGCTCGCTCACTTCTCGATCCTGTGCCGGCAATGAAACCGTCACAGGTCGGCTCAGTAAATCGGGAATTTCAGCCACCTCCCAAAAATCTGCAATAAATTCACTAAAATCAGATTATGAGGCTGAGTGAAAATCACTCACCTCATAATTCTCCTTTAAGCAATACTTTAAAAGTAACATTGCAACATGTAACAAGAATACAAAAAGATTTTAGTGAATTTATTGCAGATTTTTGGGAGGTGGCTGAAATTATTTAGAAGAGGAACCAGACAAGAAAACTGGGTGACCAGTCCAGTATCTGTATTTATAATACTGTCCTCCCCTTTATGCTTCAGTTCTCTGAGACGGTAAGGCCCCTTTCACACGGACTGATCAGGAGGATCCATGCACAGATCCTCTTCTGATCACAGCAGTCCGAAGCGGATGTCACCGTTCTGACATCCGTGTCTGTACAGTTACCAGACCCCATGCCAGTCTATGGGGAATCTGAAGTAAACGTGCATATTTGTCCTTTGACATTAGATTACCCACGATCCGGTCCGTCAAAGTCGGAACACTGTTCTATTTGTTTTTGTGGACAAGGCAGGAGGTGGGTAACCAGGCATCAACGGACGCTCGTCTGTTTGCACACGGCTGCCCATAGACTTGCATTGGGAATCCGATGGGGTCTGCCTGAAAAATTGAGGCAGAACCCAATTGGACTGCCCATGTGAAAGAGGCCTAATAGCTGAGCTTGTTGCTGTGTGAATCAGTAACAATATATGCATATTAGTTTCCCTCACTGGTAACTCATATACAGTACATATACTCCCAATGGAAACAAAGTGGAGGCATTTGGTTTGCATACTTTTCTATTATTATTATTATTATACAGGATTTATATAGCGCCAACCATTTGTGCAGCGCTTTAGAATATAAGGAAGACATTACAATACAATTCAAGACAAGATGGTGAGGAGGGCACTGCCCGTGAGGGCTTACAATCTAAAAGGGAGGGGGAAGTGATACATGAGGAGGGCGCTGTGTGGGGGTGAATTGTTTGAGAATGTGATGGTTCAGTGGTTTGTTTTAGGTGGGATAGGCTTCCCTGAAGAGATGAGTCTTTAGGGATCACCTAAAGGCAGTCAAGGTGTTAAATAGATGGACAGGTTGGGGTAAAGAGTTCCAGAAGATGGGAGAGACTCTAGTGAAGTCCTGGAGGCGAGTATGGGAGGCGATGACATGGGAGTTGGAAAGCAGGAAGCCTACAGTGTGCTCCAATGCAGCTAGCTGTGGATACATCGGAGGCTCCAGCAGATGATTGTTTCAGCTCCGGGGTTTAGCCTTAGATCCAGAGTGTCATAGACAGTCGGAAAGTTCCAGCCGGCATGCTGGCACAACCTCACAGGAACCACTGAAACCAGCCGCCATTTTAAAATGGCACTTGGATAGCAGCTATTCGTCCCAGCTCTGTTTTTAAAACGGCATTTGAGTCTCGACTGATTAAAACCTTTTATTCCCTTTTAATACACGACATACACTGGAGGAGGTAAATAAGTGAATTTGGTTGTCCGTTGCAAAAGAAATCAAGCAGTTTTAGTTTATATCTTGTTGTGACTTTTGTTGTTTGTCTTGTTTTTCTCTTCTCTGTAAATGCTGAGATTCGGGTTTTACTTTAATTTAGTTCACAGATTGAAACTTTGTTTCGATTGTCTAGTTCCGCTCATTCCTTTTGTACAGTTGTTGCTTCCTGTGATTGCATTTGGGCCGAGCCTTTGTCTTGCCGGACGGCGCTCTATTGCTTGTACTTCGGAAAATGATTTTTTTCCGTGCTTACATCCCCAACTCCTCTTGTACCAATTTTTCTTTGCAATGATGTCGCTCTGCCTTACAAAGGAGTACAGGAGAGACTCTGGCAAATATTTACGTGTAGTTCTTTTAATATGAATCGATATAAAGAAAAAAACCTGCCTCTTGATACGTTTCCACGTTGAGGAATTAAGCAGACCAACGTGTTCTTGCTTTGGGCGGTAGCTCGGGGTTTGGTCTACAGCGGAATTCTGCAGATGCTATGGATGCAAATCCACTGACCCCTCGTTCCATACTACAAGATGTAAGGCTCGGTTGTTTTGCTTTTTGAGGTAGAAATTGATGATATTGGGTGCACGAGGGGGATTCAGGTTTGAAGTTGCAAAATGTTGCCAATTATAAAACATGTTTGTAAGTTAGATGCCAATCTCTACCTATATGACAAATTGTATCCAGTGAGGCAAGGCCAATAAACTCCGCTAGGAAGTTTAGCATGTACCGTATGTTGCGCTCCATAAGGCGCACTGGTACATAAAACGCAGGCAGTTTCTGTCACAGTTTCTGACAGAGGCTGCCGTTAGTGATCGCCGAGACAGGTGGCACTGTGATTACAGCGCCACGGTTGGTGGACTCGATCGCCGCCGCCGCTTAGTTTTAATACAAGTGATCTGAATAGATCACTTGTATTAAATGAGCAGTGGCTCCCATTGTACGTTTAGCTCTGCTTTAGCAGGGCTAAATGTACAATAAACTCCATAAGACCCACATGCATTTCCCCCCGCCTTTTGGGGGGACAAAAAAGGGCATCTTATGGAGCGAAAAATACAGTAGTTCCCATCTCATACACGTGCAGGCTCTTGAGTATCCACTGTGCCCAGTGTTTCTCCTAAAGAAGAGCAAAACACAACTCTCGTCCATGTTTGTAGATCTGGCTTGTCTGGTTGGATTTGAAGTGTCATCAAATGAAATTTTTTTTTTTTTTTTTTAGTTTTGGATAGGATAAGGGAGGGTTATAGCCCTGTCAGCTTTTCTTGCCATCCGTGTCCCATTGGGGGAGATTTTCTCTTAACTTCCTGTCCTATAGTCACAACAGGAAGTGAGAGAATATCCCTCCAAAGAGAGAGAAATCCCTGGTGGTCACCAGAACTAGTGTCATCGTCGGTAGATTTCCCTTCTATTCCTGTTCTGGTTACAATCCTAAATTTTGTGATTTTGTTTAACCCCTTCGTGACTGACAACGTACAGTGTACGTCGCCAGCATCGGGGCTGTTTAAACAGGCTCCCGGTGACTTTTGCCGCCGGGACTCTGTTTAAACTTGTAGAGCCGACTGTCGGCTTTACAACAGAAGCGATCCTGGTGACTTACCTGTCGCCAGATCGCTTCTG
>NW_017306798.1:206069-220379 GCF_000935625.1 Nanorana parkeri | reverse complement strand
ATGAAAACGACGAACGCGCTACACATGTTGGGTATCGCTGCGCACGTCGGAGTGAGAGCAATAATTCTAGGGCCAGTATTTTGGGGTATCTCTAAATTGATGACCTGTGGGGGCTTTTAAAGAGTCTTCTATGGACTTTTTGGGGTACTGGGGTTTTACGGATGCACGCAATTTGTAACCTGGGCATGTTGGGTATCGTTTTACTCGTTGTAACCTCATCTTTTATATTTCATTAAAAAAAATGGTATTTTGTTGTGTTTTGGGGCATTTAATTAAATTTTTCACTAAATATTGGGGTTTAATAAGGAGTTGCGCTAATATTGCGCAACATAAAAATTTGCAACTACCACCATTTTATTCTATAGGGTCTTGGCATTCAGAAAATATATAATGTTGGGGGGTTTTAAGTAATTTTCAGGCCTAAAATGTGGAATATAACATGGGTACAAAAAATTAAAAAAAGGCCTCAGTCATGAAGGGGTTAAAGGAGAGCTATGAGGCGAGTGATTTTTCACTCAACCTCATAGTTCGAGCCGACCTGCGACAATGAAACTGTCACACGTTGGCTCAATAGATCGGGAAGTGAGTGAACACATCCCGTCGCTCGATCATCTCCCTGCAGAGAGCCGTGACTGTCACTCACGGCTCCCTGTAGGGATTCCCCCCTCCCCACCTCCGATCCTCCAGCGCTGACTGGTGGAACGGACGGGGGAGGGGCGGGCACAGCTGGCTCTGCCTCTAGATAGTATTGAACACCCTGTGTACATGGAAGTATTTTGTTGCAATACCATTGGAATGAAACGAATATGTGCACTATTGGTTTTGGATAAGATTTTAATCTGCATAAATAACAAATATTTTTTTATTCAGACATGAGTTGAAAAAAGTATTTTTTTGGCACCTAAAAAGCCCCATTTCCTGTCCTTTTTGTGTTTTCATAATTTCAGGGGTATGGTGCCACGCTGTCACCCTTTCAGCCCCATTTCTGCACTCTACACTGCTATTTAATTTGACTATCTATGGTAGAAACATGAATAGGGGCGATCTGATTTGTTGCTCGTGGCAATGCAGATAGTTCATTTCGCAAATGCATGCGAGAGGTTTAGCGGTATCAGCATGGAACAAACTGTATCGGAGCAAATGTCGAGCTGAGGTTACCTAATCTCCCTGCAAAAGGCTCGACAACCCGATTCTGATTGCACAATATAATTATCATAAACATGCCACAGGCGGTGATTTCAGCAAATAATGTGGAATTGTTCAAGAAACTTTTGGACGATTTCTTAAGGGACCGTAATATACAGGGGTACAGGTACTCCTAGAATGAGATCCTAATAGGTTGGACTTGATGGACTAATGTCTTTATTCAACCTCAAATACTATGTAACTATGTAACACCGTCGTGTTAATCATTGATGTATTTTGCCTTGGGCTGACATCTGAAATTAGAGTCTTTTTTTTTTTTTTCCTTCAGTCTCCTTTTTTTTTTGTTATCTATCATGCCGGGGTTATATATTTTTAATTTTATTGTCAGATATCAAAGTCTCTGCCAGGTTTTACCTGCCTAGTTAACATTTAAAAGGATGACTTGTGAAATTTGTCATCGTGATATTACATATCAATTTGTCCTTCCAGCTTTAATGTGAAATGACATCCAAACTGGAGAGAGAGGAAAGGATGTGAGAAAAATTACAGTTATTCGCAGCTAGAAGAGGAATGAGCAGCTGAATTTAAAGGAAGGAGATCGCCGAGCCCGAGACGCGGAATTCAGAAGTAAGCTGTAAAGATTGCTGCAGACCTGTTTCTACATGTTGTGTTCAGGTGGGCCGCTTGGGACAAAAGCTAGATCCGTGTCATATTTAGACATGTGCGATTCGTTACGTTACGAATCGAAATTCGTAAGAATTTTCATGAAATGTCGTAGATTCGTAAGCATCCGAAATCCGAATTGCAGTTTACGAATTATATCCGGAATACGAAATTCCGTTAACGAATTTCGGATCCGAATTTCTTTGAAACGGGAACTAATATTACCCCTGTAAAATGTAAATGAGGTTGAACAACATGACAAGATTTTTTTTTAAATCCGAAATACGGATCCGCTGCTGCTGAGAGTTGCATTACAATAAACAGGCAGGAAATACGAAATTCCGTTGACGCATTTTCGTTCCGTTACGAACATTCGTTATATTGAAGTTAGAAAGCAAAGTGCATTTATATTGGAGTTGATGGTAGTTTTTTTTTTAAGTCCGACATACGAAATTCGGTAGAGCTGCAACAGTTAATCGATTTAGTCGATTAAAATCGACGATTGAAAACGTTACCAACGTTTTCGATCGTCGATTCGTCGGCTATCAATTGATTTCCCTGTTCGGGGCTCTACACGCGGCCTGAAGCACATGTCACACGCTGCTCACGTACCGCTGCGCCCGCCGTGCTCACAGGACACCTCCCACCGCACGCTGCTCCTGCCGTGCCCACAGGACGCATAAGCCACGCCCACCGCTGAAGCCTGTTCGCGGCTCCACACTCAAGCCCCGCACGCAGCGCATGCCACGCCCACCGAACGCGCACGCCGCAGCGGTCCAGCTCCCGACGCTCCTCACATCTAGCCGGGCCGATCACATGACGGGTGCGGGGGATGTGAGCGTGACGGGTGTCAGCCGGGGGACGGAGACTATGGCTGGGGACGAGCCGGCATCTATGGAGGGAATGCTCAGACAGTAAGTGCCCCGACCCCCCCCGGAGCCTGGGACCCAACACTGTGCACCCCAACCCACCATCATACCCATCCTCTGCACCCCAACCCACCATCATACCCGTGCTCTGCACCCCAACCCACCATCATACCCGTCCTCTGCACCCCAACCCACCATCATACCCGTCCTCTGCACCCCATTCCACCATCATACCCGTCCTCTGCACCCCATTCCACCATCATACTCGTCCTCCCTATTCCTGCATCATATCCGTTCTCTCCAATAACGCCAGCTATAGAGGAATACATCAGATCCCAGCAATAATACATTATAGTATAATGTACTATTGCTGCGATTTGCTGAATTCCTCTATAGCTGCTGGTATTCTGCACTGCGCCGCTTTATAATGTACTATATTGCACACCACACTTTTTTTTTTTACTTCCACCGCTCCAAGCTTGCTCCCGTGATGGACTACAATCTCAATACAAACTAGTAGTCTAGTAGTCTACTGGAGACTTTTTTTTTTTAAATCCGATTAATCGATTAATCGAACTTAATAATCGGCTAACTAATCGATTATGAAAATAATCGTTAGCTGCAGCTCTAAAATTCGGATACGGAATCCGTTAACGGAATTCGTATTTCGGATAAAAAAACAACTACCACATCGACTCCAATATTAACAAAGGTATTTTTGCTTTTTAACTTCATCATAACGAATGTTCGTAAAGTTACGAAAATGTGCCGAAACTAACGAAAATCCGTATTTCGTACGAATCCGAATTGAGTTTCGGACACAAATTACGAAATACGAAATAACGGATATTCCGAAACGGAACAATTTTTTTGACGGCGCACAAGTCTAGTCATATTTTGGCTAAAGATCTGTTAGTAATACAAACGATTGTGTTTTCAGGACTGCACTAGCCGTTGCAGACTGCGTGATCTGAGCCAAAAGCAGACCTAGTCAACTATGAGAGCAGTAGTCATTATAGTGCTGGGGACTGAAGGTGTTGGACCATTGGGGCCCATTCACGCTACTGTGCTGAATGGCACCCCAACTGACGTGCTCTACCAAAAATGTCCTGTGCACCTTTTTTTGGTGCGATGTGCTGCATTAGGGAGCCCTTCCAAATGAAGGACCTCCCCTAACGCAACACGAATGCATTGCATAACCTCCTTTTAAGGGCCTGTTCACACGACATACGTTTTCTGTGCTGACCTGATCCGTACGCTCCTGCACTAAAAATGCATCCCAATGTATCCCTATGTGTTTTATGGGCTACAGTTCTCACGTGCGCAGTCCGTTCAGGTTACGACAGAAAAATACTGCACGTTACATTTTGTACGGTCAGGAAACGCAAAACGCGTCAAAACGCGTTAAAAACGCACTGCACTGCAGCAAACATACTGACAGCCCCACTCCAGCAATATTTTTTTTTTTTTTTTACTGGAACGCATCAAAAACGCGGCAAAACACATAGCACCGCGTCTGCAGATCCGCACCTGATCAGGACCTGAAACTCATGTGAACAGGCCCTAATGCACCGCAATGGTATGAATGGTAAAAGATGTTTTGTTTTAAGTGATAGCCCAACATTTGTAAAAATATAAATGTAGATCTGACTGCAATGCTCACCCCCTCTCTGATGCCGTCCCCACCAGACTTGATGCTCTGGTCATCCAGCTCTGGTCCTTTTTTGCATTGAATGACACCCAGCCTCATGCTACATACTTATTGTGGGTGCAGGGCGTCATAGATAGTGAAGTGTGGCGGCTCCTGGTCCAATCAGTTGTATCTTTGTTACACATAGCTATGGGGCGTAGAATGCCATGACCACAACTGTTTGGGATGAGGGGGCGGGGGGAGGGGCTACTGACAGTTTTGCATGGGCTTGGGTTAGTTGGGTTCGTACCAAGCACATCACTAGTCATGGACCCGACACTAGTCATGGACCCGCCACCATTGCATCCTGCTCTCGCAATACAGTAATACAGTAATGCAGAAATCTGAATATTTAGACACTAGTCATGGACCCGACACTAGTCATGGACCCGCCACCATGGCACCCTCCTCTCACAACACAGTATTGCAGAAATCTGAATATTTAGACAAATTGTTTCAATTGGGCAGACATATCTCTAAAAATATATATATTTGCCCTTTGCTTAGCTTTGCCTGTTTGGACAAAATCTTCTTCATTTTGAGAGGAGATCTACAGGGCTCTGTTGCTAGACAATGGTGTGCACACTCAGGAGCTGGGAGGTTATATCTGTCAGTAACTGAACAAAGAAAGCACCTTTTGAAACTTAAAGAATTGTAACTACCGTCAAGCAAAGATTTAGTTTCAGTGTACTTATCCTTTAAGTTGCTTCATTGCCCATTTATGACGGGGGAGGGGGAATATCGGCTGGCTCCAGGTATCTTTTGAATCTGCTCATATTTTCTGACGTGTTTGATCATCCTGAATGGAATCTGTGTGGCCTCTGTACTGCCGGCTGCTCACACATGCAGGTGCTGCTTTTGGTATGCACAGAACCTCTTTCCATATTTGCGATAATGCATTTCAATGAGAGCTGTAAAGTGGCAGATTACGCAGACCCGGGTATACAGCGTATAAATAAATCGACGTAGAGTGGAGCACAATTAGTACACAGAGGCGTCGGTTAGAGGCATTACCATTCCGCCTAGCACTCCTCCTTCTCCTGGCGCTGCAATCACCGGCGCTGGCGGAGGGCTCCCCCTCTCCCGCTTTTGCATATTGTTGTCACTGAATTACTGTAATATTTCTAATTAATGCTGTGGAGTGGCAACGGCCACGTCGAGTGATTTAATTCTAGCAGATGACTCTTGAGAAAATGACTCCTTCCGATGAGACCAGACTCGCGAGCCTGCTAATGAGCGGTGTGTTCACCGAAGTGGAGCCCTTGTTTTGTAACGTAAGATGGCCTCCTCCTGGAGGGACACTTAGAAACCACGGCTCAAGCCTATTTTTATCTCGGCTAGCGTCATAACATAGTGCAACCCCAACGCAGTAATAGCAAAAAAAGTTTTGGAGGAAAAGAAAACCACTTGAGGTGAGTGAGTTTCGGTGCCTGCAACAACCCCTGGATATATTAAAGTGACATTAAACCCTCAGATTTTTTAACATAAAACAATACTGTAATGTGCACCTTACTGTAATCCATGGTTGTGTCCCTTCTCTTTGCTGCTCTTCCTTATAAATCTGTATCTGTTCTCATGCTGGGCAGAACTTCTGTTTTGCAGCAGACTGCCTTGTCTCAGGAATGGATACATGGTGTCTGTGTATACATTTCTATAGGCTTGTAACCTGAGCCAGCACTACAGGAAGAGGCCCTGAGCTGAAAAGGGAAGTTCTCCCCAAGCATGAGAAGACATGAGGATTTAAAAGGAAGAGCAGCAAAGAGAAGGGAAACAACAATGGATTACAGTAAGGCGCACATAACAGTATTGGTTTATGTTAAAAAAAATCTGAGGGTTTAATGTCACTTTAAATATTTAAGAAAAAAAAAGGACCTTTTCATGATCATCTTGTTCAACACGTCAGTCACCATGATTCCGTGGAATGCGGCAGGTGTAGACAAAAAAAATCGTGGTATCAGGTTGTGGAAGGCTTTAAAGCCATCTCAGGGCAAATTTACGTCAACCTACATCCCTTCCTCCCATTCACAGCGTTTGAACTTGCATGGAACATATTTGATGCACTTTGCGCCAGATTTATGTTGCTAGTGTAATGTTGTTCATAAATGAGGTTAAATAGACTCCAGGAAAGAAGACTCATAACTCCGGGCAAAAAGCTTAAAGGGTTTTTTAAAGCCTCCGTGTTTTTTATGCATATATCTCCTGCCAGCAAGCAGGAGATATATGCAAAAAGTAAAAAAAACAAAACACTTTAACAGAGGTTTAAACTTACCCCGTCTTCGCCGCACTCCAGTCCGAAAATCCGAAACTGCTCAGGCGGCCGCAAAGCATGTTGGGGCGGGCGCATGCGCAGTTAAGATTTTCGGCCAGGAGACGAGGAGAGATGCAAGTCTATGGACGCGGGCACCTGCATGCAGACATGCATGGGACAGGAAGTGCCAGCAAGGACAGAGGAGTCGGCGCAGGATCGGAGAGCCGCCGCAGCACCTCTGGAGGGACAGATGAAAACATCAGGAAAGAAGAAGATCGGATTAAGAGACATCATTTAAGGTAAGTGCTGACATTAACATGGGGGGAGGGGGAAACAAAATTTGACGGTAATGTCACTTTAATGGTCTCTTCTTGAAGAAGTGGTCATGGGGGACTTCTTAAGTTGCGATTGTTTTGTTAGGTGGTGCTCCAGTTTCAGTCAGCCGCAGAACAAGTGCAGATGAAAACAGGCACAAAACACCATGTGCCATTGGAAAAGTAGTGCAAGCTCTGGTCAAAACAGGGGCACATGTTAAAAGACAGATTTGCACATGAAAAAAACATCTAAGAGGCTAAAACTGTTGCAATTGCTTTGATAAATTGCCCCCCATAGTGATTTAGCAAACTAAATGTCATCTACTTCAAGCTATTATAATTAAACCGGTTTACCTATAAGAAGTGGGCGGGGTGAGAAGTTGGGAGAAATAAAACACTAAATAAGAGGGAAACTTAATCAGAAGGCCTATACACATAATAATTCAGGATTTGATGTTCACATTCTTGACTAATCCCATTTCACGACCGGTTCTCTTCAAAATATCACACATGCTTGAGCTCCTGAAAGCGTGAACTGGCTGTATTTAGCGATTTATAACAGCTTCTAATTTTAAAACAATGTCCTGTTTTTTTAAATTAGCCTCGAAGTTATTCAATTCTCCCAGTAGAACCCCACTTTAACACAGCCAGCAAGCTTCTGGATTTCACCGCATGGTTTCAGAATTCTATTTAAATTTTTGCATTATGTTCCCTCAATAACTAAACATGCAAGATAGAAAAAAAAAATATCCACTGGCAACCTTTTTCGGCTGACGAGAAACGTTCATGCATGACTAAAGCTATGCCCATACATTAGGAACCTGTTGTGGTTTAATAAGATATAATTACTTTGTAGCTTAGGGATACAGAAAGGCTGCGGAATTCAAGAGCGTCAAACAAATCCAAGAGATGGTTTGACCTTTTTCTGAAGTAATTATAGGCTTCTGCACAGCAAAGTTTGTAAAAATAGAATGTGTGTATATATATATATATGTATATTTTTATTTAATGTGAAAAGGGGAATTCTTAAAATCTACCGTGTTTCCCTGAAAATAAGACAGTCTTATTTTTTTGCACGAAATCAGGATGGACTACAATCTCATGTTTAGTTTACTAATTTGTATTGAGATTGTAGTCCATCCCGGGAGCGAGCTTGGAGCGGTGACTACTTTACAACACACACAGGAACCATGGGGAACAGACGTAGTCACCCTCCAGAAGGAAGGACAGTGTCAGAGATGATTGGAAGATCTACAGCCGAGTGATACACAAATAAGATACATTGTTGTTCAGGTACCTAAATGTATTTTTAAGATTTAACTCCTGAGTTTAGTATCAATTTAATAGCAAATGTATGTTAAGAGAATTCAACAGCTGTCACTTGAAGATGTGGAAAAGATTGTGGTTAGGCTGGAGATCTACTCGAAACACTTGTACCCACCCAAAACGTTTTTTGGAGGCCGTTTTTCCTTAATTAAGAGTTGCTCCATAGTTCAGGTACTTTTAAGATTTAACGCCTGAGTTTAGTGTCACTTTTCAGTATTAAATCGCAGCAGATTAGAGACAAAGTACCCTCCAAACATTTCTTTCATGCTTTATCATGAATCGTCCATGCAGACTGCTTCTAGGTCACAGATATTCTAAGGTTCTCTTGAATGTATCAATTTTCAACAAATGTAAAACTAAATATTTCATGATGCTTTATCAAGATTAGGTTTGTGTTAACCTATTTTCAGTTAGCAAATAAATAAAACATGCGGCTGGCCGAGGAACGCACATACTTTTGCATGCAATTTACATCATAAATTAAAAAAACAAAAACGAGTGAGTAGTTCTTAATCCTCCAAACCATATCAAAATCGGCACCGGATGCCATCTTGGCTTGCCAAACCGACCAATGTTCTTACTTTTGTTGAAATAGGCAATCCGGCTGGAAATTGGTGCTACGATCTGCAATATTTCCTTTCCTCCCGGGCCTTAGCTTCTGTATGACAGTCCAAGGGGTCAGAAGGAGGAACCCGTTTGGGTCTGGATTATCTGTTTCCCTAAAAAATCTGACCACCTGCTGTCTAAAATTCTTCTCTAGATAGACTAACTTCTGCTGACCTGAGACAAATTCCACTATCGGCCAACAAATCAGCTCCTAATCCTCAAATAAAGTCTGTTATATCTCCTCATGGACCTTCAAGAGATATCGCCCCCGCGAGGAACAACCCCCGGACCAGGGCCTGTCGTATCTCATTGATTTCCTGTCAGTTTTCCTTCTTAATTTGTTTGAGCATTTTATTTTGTTACGACGAGTGACACAGATAAAAAACATCAAATCAGCATTTCTCTAATCTTTGCTGCTCCAGGGACCCGAAAACGTGCAAATGTGGTTGATTTTATTTATTCAGTGTCTGTGCTTTTCGGTGTAACTAGGGCCCGGCCTCTATTTTGAGCATGTTAGTGATCAAAATTGAATCAAATCCAGGCATATAATTGTGAAGTCATAGTCGTCAGTTTATGGGTTATGTGTGTGATATTGTTGGGTTATTTTTACTGTGTAACCTGTTTATCAAAGGACTGTCAGCACCCATCCACCCCCCGTTAGCTCTCTTTGTACTCTCATTGCACTTGTTACAGCCTGTTTGTCCATTTGTTTTATTGTGCCAATGATGGGACTAACATAGCTGACTCTAGGTGTAGATGAGTAGATTAACCTACGCTAGACACTCAGGAGATAATCCCATCCTATTTGTTTTCCCCTCTCCCTATTCTTTCATTAAGGCAGCACCGTGGAGGGGATTGTTTGCTTGATGTTTTTATTGCGTTATGTCTTTAGACCACCAGAACTGTATAAATACTGAACTGGGTTTCACTAAAGCAGAGTTTGTTTTTCACCCTACACTGGGTTTCGACTAGTGACTGGGTGGACTGGGAGCTAAAGATCACTTGGTTGCAGCATCTCCTGTGCAAGGAAGACTACAGAGGCGGACGTACTCCTCCTGAGTACTGGAGTCCATCACAATAATACGTCTGTCAGGATCCGGATCTGAACCCAGGGCCTCTGGTGTGTCTGGCGGTGGCTCTACCTGCTGAGCCACTCGGAAACCTTGGATAGTTCCTTGCCTGTTCGTATATGTAATCCTCATGTAAACTTAGTTTCTGCTGAACTCCTTGCTCCTCCCTTGAACTTCCTATTTTAGCCACGCCTCTGCACTTCCTGTTTGCCAGATTATTGTGCTCCTGCCAATATATTGCTTCCCGCTACTGCTGTGAAACAATCTTCTCATACTGCGCACCTGTGTGCTGACCTTTGGCTGCTGATTCACCGACTACTCTCACCGTCTTCCACTACATACCTGGTACCTTTTGGCTACTGACCTCAGTGTGTTCGGTGACTACGCTTCTGCCTGCTCCCATACCGTCTGCTTGTGTACCGAACCCGGCCTGTTATACCACGAATCTGCCTGCCGTTTCAGCTACTGGAATCGGAGCTTGAATCCAGATCGTGACAACATCTTACAAATGTCATCACCTGTACAAAGCCAATCACGTTGGTTTTATTTTAGGAACTTCGTTAATCGGCGTGATTTAAAGCTCCCAGCATTGTAAGATGCTGGGAGCTTTAAATCGCAAACCAGCAAATTTGAAAATTTAAATTTAACATTTTCCGGGTTTTTACCTTTTTTTTTTTTCCCTGCAATATTTATTCCCGATGTTTTGAGGATGCTCTAGGCAGTTTCTTTGCTCATTTTCACTACATCTTCTACTAAGATGAAACATTCCGGAACAATCTATTTTTAAGGAAATGTTGCTAATTTAAAAAGACATCTGTCTTTTTTTGTTTAAAATGTCAACGATAATTCACGCCAACCCAAACTGGAGGTTATTTATTTGCCATTTATGGCTCTCTTACTCAAACCTCAAATCTTGTTTTGTTTAAAGCGAACCTTTACACTCCAAATGCAAATTCTACCAATGCCATCCCTCTATGTATGATGATTAATAATAACATAGACATGTCGGGTGTAAAATGCTGTGATTGTGAAATACTTACACTTGCAGAGCATTCACTTCCTGCTTTGAAAGGGCAAAGTGACTTCAGTTTGCCAAAGCGATGCACACTGGGGATTGCCTTGTCATCAGGAGAGCATTGCTGGGAAATCTCATCTGTAATCTCACGAGATCTCAGGAAAAGGCGTTTGTCTCCCCTGAGATGATGTGCATGGTCACATGTCCTAGTCACATGTGCCAGAATTCCAGACAAGTAAAAGGAGAGCTAGTAACCTGCCCTTAGTAAACATGGCCACTGTCAGAAGACTGGAGAAGAAAAGAGAAATAAGGTGTGCAAAGAATACAAAGCCGGCAATTATCTAGAATTATGTGTCTGTAGATTGTCATTACTAAACATTTCTAAAGGTGTGTTTTTTAAAGATTTTACAGATCTGGGTAAAGTTCCTATTTAAATTCTTTCATAAACTAGATAAAAATGTACTGGTGAAAAAAAAGGGGATTTTCAGCAAAACCAAAAGCGGTTATTTTTGCACACTCTACACATGTGTAGACATGTGTGCTGGGGAACAGCTGACCTTCCCAGGGCCATCCAGCAAAAGCTGTGACCTCCCTGCTATGAAAAATAATTTAGTTGCCATTAATGTTAAAACTAAAATGTAACATTTTGCAGGTTTTTACCTCCTTTTCTTTTTTTGTGCAACATTTATTCTGGGAACACCAGTCCCTGAGCCATGTGAATCTGTAGGCCAGGTATTCTCCCCTCTGTTTCTGCCATTGTAGGCTCCCTTCTGTCTCAGAAGAAAGAGACATGGAAGTTGCACAAAAGGGGCCGCAGCACCGTCCAAAAGCACCTGTTAGAAGTTTGCAGAAACTAGCCTCAGGATATTGCAGAAACGTGGATTTCGGGAAATCAGTTGACATTTTGACTCTAGCCCAGTTGCAATGTGTTTCTAAATAATTAAGATGCCCGCAGCTATTGCATGTCAGTTATACATTGTCTATCATAATGTGTGCACTGGTCATATAACTACACACAATTGTAAAAAAAAATTGCGCGTGTTTGCAGTTAGACAACTAAAGCTATATGTGCTCAATGCTGTGAATCTTTTCATGCATTCATGAAAAGCCTAATTGTATCTGGAAAGTATTGCTGCAGTGATCTTGTAGTGCTATCCCATTTGTGCCCCATCTGTGTTTCGATCCCGGACGTGCCCCCATCTGTGTGTCGATCCCGGACGTGCCCCCATCTGTGTGTCGATCCCGGACGTGCCCCCATCTGTGTGTCGATCCCGGACGTGCCCCCATCTGTGTGTCGATCCCGGATGTGCCCCCATCTGTGTTGCCATCCCGGACGTGCCCCCATCTGTGTTGCCATCCCGGATGTGCCCCCATCTGTGTTGCCATCCCGGACGTGCCCCCATCTGTGTTGCCATCCCGGACGTGCCCCCCTCTGTGTTGCCATCCCGGACGTGCCCCCCTCTTTGGTGCCATCCTGGATGAGCCCCCAGGTGTAGGGCTAAACCTTGTCTGATGCACGATTCCAGTCTGTTGGTGCTTTCAACATCAAGTGCTTCTTCTCTTGTTCTGAGCAAAAGAAAGTATGCACAAATCAGGTCTGCTCAGTGGAGAGAAGATATTCATTTTTATGGCGTTTAGAGGCTTAGCATTTAAAGGAGCTGTTTCTGTGTCCACCATTTAAGGCTTTCAAGCAACATTTTTTAAGTTAGAGAAATAGTAAAAACTGACATAAAAATGGGGACTATAATATACATATATAGTGCTACAACATCATTACATATATAGTGGTGTACCAATCTTAAGCTTGCAGCCTGTGCTCCTTTTTATACATTTCATGTTTTTCAGATGTTTTAACACAGGGTAACGGTGCAAGCAATTATGAGGTTTTTTTTTTCCTTTGTTGCGGCTCTCTCCCTCACACGGGTGACTCTGGCTCAGTAAAATGCGATATACATAATTCAATTAAACTTGTTCCGCACGGGTGTTTTGTAATTATTGGGTGGCTAATAAATGTCCTTTTTCACTGTGATACAGAAAGTTGATTTAATGCCTGATGGAGCTTTGAGCTGCAGAGAAGTATAACAGAAAGGATGCGGTGTCCAGCTGGTGAGCGTCTATTGTCTAGTTAGCAATCTCAGAGTCGATACTGCAGGCTGTCAGACCATTGATATACAATAACCCATTGCAGCCAGTCAGAAAAGTGAGAGGCGTTAAGGGGCTGATTTATAACATGTTCACCCAGCGTATAGTGAAGGACATTGCTGCCACATTCCTATGATCCTCGGCTCCATCTAGTGGCAGTAATGTGCCGCCAATGTCATTCGCTCAGCTATCAGCCCCTAAGTGTATGTAAACTGAATTCAGTGTTTTTCCCCATAGTTCTCCTAAGGGTCATGGGAGGACATAAACTAGAGTCCTCCCGTGACCCAAAGCTCTGTATATCGCGAGCTACAGCTTGCTGTATACTGAGACCGCCGCAGCCGGGACGGATCCCGACATTACTGTCGAGATCCACCCAGCTGCGTGATTGACAGCTGGCTCTTCCTATCTAGAGGCAGAGCCAGCTGTACCAGCCCCCTCCCCCGTCCGTTCCGCCAGTCAGGGCTGGAGGATTGGGGAGGTGGGGGAATCCCTGCAGGGAGCCGTGAGTGACAGTCACCGCTCTCTGCAGGGACAGGATCGAGAAGTGAGCGAGCGACGGTATGTGTTCACTTCCCGATCTATTGAGCCGACCTGTGACAGTTTCATTGTTACACGTCGGCTCGAACTATGAGGCTGAGTGATTTTCACTCGCCTCATAGTTCTCTTTTAAGCAAATCGGATGCAAGGATTCTTACTAGGAGATCCTGTCTATAATAGCACTGACAGTGACAACGCTAAGTCACTTAGAGCCAGCATTGTCACCCTGAGTATCATTCTGGGGTAAGTCTGCTGCAGGCAGGAGGAAGCATTTCCTCGGTCTCCCCTCCCCCACTGATAAGACTTCAACATTATAACTTTGTTGCAAGTCACAAGGTGAGAGGCTGCAGCAGGGGGCTGATCTGTGTCTGAATCATTCAGCCACAAGCAAAGTAAGGAAGCCCTGTGTCAGCTCTGTGTAACTCCTCTTAAGTCTTACACTAGGAGGGGGGACTTTCTCCCCCATGTGACAGCAGTTGTGAAATGGGCATGCTGATAGTTGGAGAGAGGAACTGATCAGTCTGCTGCTTCTCCTTTCACCGTCGAGTAACAGGCTGGGGGAGGAACAAGACCTATAAGTGTTGCTAACCACACCACAGAGAGAAATCACAGGACTGTGCTGTGTGGCAGAACTACTGTATGTAAATCTCAGGAATTGATGGGCAGAAATCCAAATGTTTGTCA
>NW_017306798.1:204108-205849 GCF_000935625.1 Nanorana parkeri | reverse complement strand
CGTTCCGATCCTCCAGCGCTGACTGGTGGAACGGACGGGGAGGGGGCGGGTACAGCTGGCTCTGCCTCTAGATAGGCAGAGCCAGCTGTCAGTCACGCAGCTGGGCGGATCCCGGCACAATTGTCGGGATCTGCTCCGGCGTCTCAGTATACCGCGAGCCTAGGGTGATGGGAGAACGCTAGTTTGTGTCCTCCCGTTACCCTAAGGAGAACTATGCGGAAAAGACTTAACCCCATAGTTCTCCTTTAAAGTCCAATACGTCCCCCTGCACTCCTCACAGCGTCTCCGGCCTGAATCCCAATGATGGCGCTCGCAGTGATACTCACGGATGGCGCCGTGCACATCAAACAGCAACTGAACGGGAATCGCCAGCACTCAGTGGGAAATATTAAAACGATAAAGTCCATTTAATCAGACAAATCATCGTACATGTAACCGGTTATAATTATTGCAGCATGTATGATGATTTGTCCGATTTAAATGGACTTTATCGTTTGAAAATTTTCCACTGAGTGCTGGCGATTCCCGTTCATTTGCTGTTACTGAGAATGGCTGATGCCCGAAAGCCTTGAAAGCTCATCGGTTTTTGGAGACGTTCTTTCACCGAGCACATTACTAATTACTAAATCTCTCCAATTCTAATATTGCTACATAAGTGCCACGTTAATCACCCAGAGTCTATACACTTCTAATCCGTCCACCCATAAATGTAATGCGGGGGAATTAAAGCAAGCGTTGTGGTTTTGGCCCGTCATCCCAGCAAATGGAGTTTCATCCATATGCCGGGCCGGATTCAGTTTTGCAGACCGCGTCGCCGCAATTCACTCTGTAATAAAGGCGCCCGTGATTCGGAACTGACAGGCGCTCGGCATGAATGGCCTTCTTAATTGAGCCTCTGTTCTACAATGGTTATAATTACTTTCGCTCCACTTACCTCTTCCTATTGCCAACTTATTATCATATCCTTCTTTTCTATTTTTAAAGGTCACATCATGAAATTGTATGCTTTTTTTAAATATTGTAAGTAACTACACTGGTTGTATTCAGAAGTGTGCTTAGTTGGATGCATGTGTGCAGAGCCACCGATGGGCTGGTAGAGCCAGCCTTCCTGTATAGGAGGCCCCATCAGTTCTGCAGGGGGGCCCCAGGGACAGAGAGAAGACTCTTTACTGGATTACTCCATTTACAGCAGCAGCATTATGAAACAGTCCCCTCTCTCTCCAGGTCCTATCCATTCAGCAGGGGGCCCGTGGAGAGAGGGAAATATTTTATCATCTATTTCACCACTTTTGGTCGCGGCGTAATATCAGGAGCTGTGGCTCACAATTAAGGCCCCATTCACACTGAGCGATTTATCGCGCAATATCGCTCTCCAATGCATGGCAATGGGGCTCTGTCCGTCGCTGTCGCGGGTCGTGCTTCGCTACAGCAGGACCCTTTTTGAAGCGGATTTTGCCGCGATTCTAGCTTGCTCAATGCAAGCATTTGCGCGATTTGCGAATCGCTCAGTGTGAATGGGGCCTAAGTTATTGTGCCGGGCCTGTACAGGGCCACCCCCAGTGCATCAGATACCAGTGCGCCCCGGCATGAGGCAGCCCTGTGCAGGCCAACACTATAACTTATTTATCGTGAGCCACAGCTCCTGATATCACTCCGCGGCCAAAAGTGGTAAAATGGTGAAATAGTTCAATCTACTCTCTCTCCCTCTCTCTCTCTCTCCCCCTCCCTCTCTCTCTCCCCC
>NW_017306798.1:195730-204086 GCF_000935625.1 Nanorana parkeri | reverse complement strand
AGTCATTATTGCTGCCTGGGGATAGCAGCGTTTATGCGTTTGTGTTCTGTTATGCGTTTGACTGGGGGGGGACACTGTTACGTACGCTGTATGGGGCCCCATGATTTCTATTGGCGGTCCTCCCTGCATGTGTGCAATACAGAATTATGAACTCATTATACCAACTGTAACCACTATACCAAAAGTTATACCAACTGTTAGGCTTTTTAAAGTTCTATTCTAGATTAAAAACTGATCTATTATTGCTCCACTAGTCACAACATTGGCAAGAAAGTTCTCATTTTATGTTTTTGCAATGACGGTTTCAATTTCTTCAGAGGATTTTCCAGAATTCCAATTCAACTGCTGCTAGTGTCATGAACGAATTGCCTCTCTAAAAAGTCTGCGCAGAATTTAAAGTCAAATGCCAGCCAACCTACGGCATGGAATTGGGAATGAGTGATGCTAAGTCAGCTCCTCGTTATATGCTTAATATCTGTGGGTACCACCACACCACGCCGCCACACTCTCCTGGCCTCCGCTGCACATACCCGTGTGATCCCCCACCAGCCGGTGTATAGTCACAGCCCCACAGCAAGTCATGCGTATAATGCTCGCAAATGGTCAGCACTCATTGACCAGTACGGTCACATGACCACATTGACCAATGGCTTCTTACTTTCAGGACCTGATTCCCGGCGCAGAAGCTCTTCTCATTGGTCAGTGTGGTCATGTGACCATGCTGACCAGTGAGTGCTCGCCATTTTGGAGCATTAGGCTCATTACACACTATGAGGCTGTGCCGTACAGTTGACCGTACTCCAGCGGTCAGGGAACCACACAGATACTGTATGTGCAGCAGGGACTGGGAGGGTGCTGTTGGCAAGTTAATTTTCTCACATTTTGTGAGAAAGTGAACTTACCCTTTAAGCAGAAATCCATATAAATGTTTTCTTTTAAAGCAATTGTCGTGCACTTTGTAAAAGAAAGAAAGCTTTCTTGCTGCAATACGCGCCTTTTAATATGGCGCTGCTTTTATAGTTGCTTGTCTATTAGGTGATGTTCCTCTGTTGGGTCGAATGACAGCCAGCAGAATGACAGCCAGCAGAATGACAGCCAGCAGAATGACAGCCAGCATCATGCAACTGCCTTTTGGTAAGGGCAGGCTGTCATGGACACCCTGACCGCCTCCCCCAGGGATATGTCAAGAAGAGAACCCAGGGGGTCTGACATGTGTGGTTAGGAGATACCTTTAAGAAATATATTTATCCTTGAAAGTATTGCCATGTATTTTTAGCTTGGGTCAGGGGAAAAGCCTGTGATGGGCTTTAACAGCCTTCTTCAGTATACAGTTTTGAGTTAAATGATTGCCAAAAGGAATATCAGTCACACAGATGTAACCAAAGAATCTTGTATATCAAGACAGCACAATTCCAAGTAATCATGATAAATTTGCTCCGCTACACTTCCAGAATGTCTCTATTTCATATTCAGATCTAATTTGGAAAAGCGTGTTACTTTGTGCTAGAGTGTGTTCAGATGCCGCTCTAACGCGGCTGTTCGGTGGCATTTAGAACATTCCTCCTCAGTTTATAAATTCCCCGTTTTTATTCCCCTGTCAGCTGTTTGAGATGCTGGCAAGTAAATGACGGTAGACCGCGGAGATACAGAAAGTGTCCAATACACGACTCACTAATCCTGCTAATTGCTCAGCCAGCGGGGTGAAGCTGCTGACTCTTTCACTGGATGAGCATTAAGGACAGTTTGCAAAGCAGTCTCTTAAGAAGCCTCCGCAGTGGCACTTTCCCGGGTGATAGATTTGTGGTGTCTACAAATTTCACACTACGTCCATAAAAATAAAAAGACTTGGCTTCAAAACTGTGCTGAGAATAAACCTACCGATATACTTCTTAGAATGTTACTCTGTGCTTGTTCTTATCCATGTGTTGTTGTTCATTCGTTGGTCATGGTTTTCTGTTTTTGTTTTTATGGTATTAGTTTTGCATTATGTTACATTGTTTTTGTTATATAGAATGTAAAATAGGCTAAACTCTGGAGTTAAAGGAGAACAATGGGGTAACCTTTTTATCCCATAGTTCTTTTTAGGGTCACAGGAGGACATATACTAACCTCCTCCCTTGACCCAAAGCTCAGAATATAGACGGCTATTGCTCCATTTAAAGAAATGGTACATGATCGAAAGGGACGTTTTGGAGCATTGACAGCCTATTTATTTAAATGGGCTGCCATAATGCAGCTCACATTTTTGCAACACACTAGGACATTAAGGTGACATTAAAGGATGATTCCCCCCCAATGTTAGTGTAAGGACTTACCTTAAATGATGCCTCTTGATCCGATCACCTTCTTCTTTACTGTAGTTTTCAGCTGTCCCTCCGTTCGGAATATGCGTGTTTGCCGTGTGTTTCGTGCTGCGCGTTTTTACTGCGATTTGCAGTAAAAGAATCGCGCGACAATCGCGCGTTTCAGAGGGCTATCCGGCTGTATCCTAATGGATACGCGCGGCAAATACGCCTCAAAGAAGCTCCTGTACTTCTTTGGGCGTAGGGCATTTTGCAGCGCGTTTCTACCCACTGTAAAACGCCCAGGTGGGAACCATGCCCATAGGCAATGATTGGTTTTCACATGTTGAGCGTTTTAGAGCGCGTAGGAACGCGCTGTAAATTGCCCAGGTGTGAACCAGGCCTAACTGTAATCTGAAACTTAGGCTACTATTAGGATTGAAGGGGGGATGGGGATAGAGGAGCCCACCCTATTCTTGTGTTGAATGCAAACTATAATGCATTCAAATAAACCATATAATGTTACAAGTATCAGTATTTACACATAATTCAGTGTTCTTTCTTATATGAATAACTTAATCAAGAAATATTACAGTAAAGAGATATAATACGTACTTTGTAAACACTTCATATACTTTGATTAAAGGTGCCCATACACTGTACGATTCTCGTGCAGTGTGAAGGAAGGTGTGCGACCGTTTCTACTGTACGGTCGCACATCTTTTATCTAAGGGGCATGCTAGAAAACCAGTAGAACAGTAGAAAGGCATCATGGGACACTCACAAACCAGCATGTAAAACAACTTGTCTCACCACTAAGGACAATGACAGAGGTTTGGATACACGTCTTCTGCAAAGGATGTGTAAGCCGCACTGCCGCGCCAAGGCACCTCTTATAGTGCGGTCCTAACTCTAAACTATGAGAGTCTCCATCTTGGAGCACATGGGGGCAGAAGATATCAAATTGGGTGCAGGCCTGTCAGGAGGACGCCCCACCTCCTTAAAGGTACAGAAACACACAAGGGATCCCGCACATCCCATTGGCAGCTGAGAAACCCCATGCGTCGCTGCACCAAATCGGTAAAGCAAAACAAACGACAAACGCACTCAACAATTTGTTACCAGTTATACAGTAAGGTGCACACGAAATGGGCTTTGAACAGTAGAACAGTAGAAAGGCATCATGGCACACTCACAAATGCTAGAAAACCAGCCGAAAATATTACGGTTTTCGGCTGGTTTGAATGGTGCTCGGGAGACTAATGCCGAGCGGGCCGGTGTGCGCACGCGCACACCGCCCGTTCAGCATTGCGGTCATCCCTCAGGGGGACGGGCTTGCGATGATTGCAAGTACGATCTGCCTGTCCAAGATGGGCAGATCGTACCTTTTTTAAAATTACTTTACAACCATCGCAAGACTAAGGTCTTGCGATGGTTGTAAAGTGTATGGCCACCTTTAGAATATCTCACCGCCTTTCTTGGTAATAAGGAATGTGGGAGGTTCTAACCAGAAGCCATGATTGATGAGTACCATATGTGCACCCTAACACTAATACTACTTTCTAGAAAACTAAAACCATGGACTTTTATAAGTCAGCTTGCATATACTTCTTAACTGAACAAATGTATACAGAAAATCAATCATCACTTATGTTCATCACATGCATACATAATCCCTAATGAATAATACCCTTTTAACAGGCCCTTATGATGGGAATGGGACCCAACAGTTTGCTACTGTAAGACATTTATCCCTTCCACTACCGTTTCAGGATAGCATAGGTAGAGAGTTGCAATAACATGAGTACACCTGGTTGGTAATTTGTGATTGCTTGTTCAGCAATTATTTAATGGCTCAAGACTTCTCTGAACACTTTTTAAACTTGCTGTATCAGGCCTGTGTATGCAACAAAAACCTAGGTACTCTAGGTACTTGCTGGGAATTAGTTTTAAATGCTTATCACAGGTGCTTCTGATGTTCAAAGTGAAATAATAAATCTCAAGTGCATACAACCTGGAATTCATTTTGATGTCAGTTTTTTTTTCTTCTCTAATCAAGTTTTCTTTCTGTAACCAAATACCAACCCATAAATTCTGAATATATAGCTACACTGCTTCTCCTCCATCTTCAGGTTAAGGTTGACCATTGATGGGCCAGCAGATGCAAGCAATGTAGAGGATGGGAATGTCACTTTTGTTTGTTGGCCACTGAAGGGCTTAAAGTAGATCTAAACACTAACTGGAGGACATTTCGTTTGCTTAAAGGAGAACTATGAGGTGAGTGCTTTTCACTCACCTCATAGTTCTAGCCGACCTGTGACAATGAGACTGTCACAGGTCGGCTCAGTAGATCGGGAGGTGAACGAACACATACCGGCGTTCGCTCACTTCTCGATCCTGTCACGGCTCTCTGCCGTGACAGGGGGAGGGGGAGGCTCTGCCTATCTAGAGTCACTCATGCAGCTGGGCGGATCCCTCGTCTAAGTCGGGATCCGCTCCGGCTGCAGCGTCTCAGTATACCGCGAGCTGTAGCTCGCGGTATACTGAGCTTAGGGTAATGGGAGGACGCTAGTTTGTGTCCTCCCGTTACCCTAAGGAGAACTATGGGGAAAAACACTGACCCCATAGTTCTCTAACAGTTTTTCCTGAAATACTTTGTTTCATCCTCTCCATTTCTGTGCTGCTGATCTCCTGCAACCTCTTTCATCAAAGGCTGCATTCTGGACCAGCTGCCTGATACTGACAACAGCGGACCATGCCTGTGCAAAGAGTGCTGACACGGCCACCTGTAGTCTCCACCAGGGTTGTGTGTGACAGCACAGTAGCACAGCTGTTGTCACCCTATAACAACAAGCCCAATAACAAGAATCTTCATGGCAACTGTTGGATCTACATCGATATTTTAAATCTTACACTTAATGCTTAGATGTTTATGAAAACCTGGCCATCACACTTACTATGTTTGACAACAGTGTTTGGACTCCAAGTGATAAGTTCAGTTGCCTCCAGTTTTGACAATTGTGCTCTTCCGACTTTGTTTGGAGAAGACTATTTTCTGTTCCACCATGACTGTCCCCTGTGTACAAAATCCAGCTCCATAAAGACATGGTGTGACCAGTCTGGTGTAAGAAACTCAAGTGGTCTGCGCCTCAACCCTACTGAACACTTTTGGGATGAATTGGAACTTTGATTGTGAATCAGGTCTTCTCACCCACCATCAGGACCTGACCTCACAAATATGAGGTACACACGGTACTCTTCTAACCTTATGGTAACAGTTTGGTGAAGACCCTTTTTTATTTTACCATGACTGTCCCCTGTGTACAAAGCCAACTCTATAAAGACATGGTCTGACCAGTTTACTGTGGAGGAACTCGAGTCTCCTGATCTCAACCCTACTGAACACCATTGGGATGAACAGGAACAGTGATTGTGAGCCGGACCTTCTCATCGACCATCAGTACCTGACCACACAAATTCCCAGAGTCTGCAAAATCTTGTAGGAAGCCTTGCCAAAAGGGTGGAGATTGTTATAGTCACTAAGGGATGATAACTCTATATTAATGTTTACAGCTTTCAAATATGATGTCCAGCAAGGTCATATAGGTGTGATGATCAGGTTTCACAAATGTTTGGCCAGATGGTATATAAGAGATGTTAGTGATTGGGTCAGATATACTTTAAAAGAGAACTATGGGGTGAGTGGTTTTCCCCATAGTTCTCTTAAGGGAAACGAGAGGACATAGACTAGCCTCCTCCCGGGGGTCGTCTTATACGCGGGGTATACAATGTGAACCTTTAGTTCGTTTGGGCCAAGGTGGCCCAAAACGAACATCCCTAATCTGTCAGCTCGCTGGATGTGCGGTAATACTGTATGTACGGTAGCTTCGGCTACATAAAGTATAGCGAGCTGAGCCAATCACGGCGAGCGATGTTCACAACCTCTGCCAATCCAAGCAGGCTTTGTATTCATTAATAGAATACATTGCTCGCCGTGATTGGCTCAGCGCGGTATACTGTATGTAGCCGCAGCTACCGTACATACAGTATTGCCGCACATCCAGCCATGATGTTTTTAAATGGTGTTGCCTCGGAAGTGGGGTAGTCTTATAGGACGAGTATAGCCCAAAACCTATATTTTAAGTGGAAAATTAGGGGGTCGTCTTATACGCCGGAAAATACGGTATATATTTAGACACTAAAGCACAGCAGCTAGTAACACTCTAAAAGAGAACTATGGGGTGAGTGTTTTTCCCCATAGTTCTCTTAAGGGAAACGAGGGGACATAGACTAGCCTCCACCCGTGACCCAAAGCTCAGTATATCGCTAGCTACAGCTTGCGGTATACTGAGACCGCCGCAGCCGAGACGGATCCTGACATTACTTTCGAGATCCACCCAGCTGCGTGAGTGACAGCTGGCTCTGCCTATCTAGAAGCAGAGCCAGCTGTACCCGCCCCCTCCCCAGTCAGCACTGGAGGATCGAAGCGGGGAGGGGGGAATCCCTGCAGGGAGCCGTGACTGAAAGTCATGGCTCTCTAGGAAAAATTAACGAGAAGTGAGCAAGCGCCGTTATGTGTTCGCTCACTTCCTGATCTATTGAGCCGACGTGTGACAGTTTCATGGTCACACGTTGGCTCGAACTATGAGGCTGAGTGAGGAGGGGGGGAATCCCTGCAGGGAGCCGTGACTGAAAGTCATGGCTCTCTGTAGGAAAAATGAACGAGAAGTGAGCGAGCGCCGGTATGCGTTCGCTTACTTCCTGATCTATTGAGCCGACGTGTGAAAGTTTCATTGTCACACGTCGGCTAGAACTATGAGGATGAGTGATTTTTACTCACCTCATAGTTCTCCTTTTTAAATGAAAAATTCTGTGTTCCTAACACTGAATAAAAAAAAAAAAAACTTCTCTGCAGTCATCAGGTGTTCTCCATTTTCCCCATAGAAAATAGGACAAAGCCTACACCTCATGGCACATTGGCCAAGTCAGGGGAAAAGGGCGGGGCTTGTTATATGACCCAATCAAAAACTAGCCGATCATCAGTAGCAATCCTTAGTAAGATAGATGCCTTTTTGTGGCAACTCCAAACCTTGTCACTTGTTCGGATCCTTCCCTTCTGCATTGAGCAAAAACAAAAAGCCCCCTTTTTGTGGACCATCCGCATTCCCTCCATTTTTCCTGCATTCGGAAAACAAAAAACACAAAAAGCCTTTTTTCTGCAGAGATCAAAGACAAATGGAATTGTTTGGATGTAGAAAAAAAAAAACCTTCAAAGAACTTATTTATCTCTCTTTTTATTGCTGAGTTTTTGTTAATTAGTCTCTGCTAGATAAAACATTCCTTTAGGTTCAGCTCGGTCCTGTTTGCGAACCTCGGTGCTATCTTTTAAGATCTGCAGTTTCTTTCTGTTCCTTGAAGTGGCTTCCATCTATATTTAATTAAAGGTAGGAAGAAGCGTCTTTATTAAGTGCGTTGGTTCAAAATTTTCCTTGGAATTAGACTTTTCCGCTGTATCGGCGCTTGTGACGTGGCAGAGACGTCGAGTAATCTTAGCGGGATTGGGTTGCTTTGTTTGCTGGCAGATTGTAAGCCTTGACCTCGCGGCTGGTGGATCATTTCGGACCACAAAGAGCTCTTGCTTGCTGCTTGTGCCTTGCGTGTTTGCTGCTTGTTTGTATGTATGAGGTTCATTTAGTCATTCTTGCGTCTTCATTATGGATGAGTGAAGTGGAGACCGAAATTACAGCGACTTTTGATGGTTTATAAGGGCCAAGAGGGCTTTAAATGGCTCCTGAGGGTCATGAAAGCTCCTTTGAACCATCCTGGACCAGGTAGCCTTGAAAGTGCTTCTTACAGCTCCAATCTCACGCTACATATTAGCATGTTACCATGTCTGTGGCAATCCCAATGCCTAGTATCTGGGAATACTCTCAGCCTCTGTTTTTCCTGATATTTTTGGAACTTTGAGGTCTCATTCACATGAGAAAATGCCGGCATGTACAGATCTGTGCTGCGTGCACGGCCGTATCGGGCAGCTCCCAGGACACGGGTGCGGGTGTCCGAGCCGGGACACC
>NW_017306798.1:194237-195460 GCF_000935625.1 Nanorana parkeri | reverse complement strand
CGCACCCGTACGGGCCTGCACTTGGAGTGAGCATAGGGCAGCGTACGGCCGCATACTCCCATAGAGAAGGACAGGGGCTGCGTACTAATCACACGCAGCACCTGCCCCTCTCTATGGGACTATGCTGCCCTATGCTCACCCCAAGTGCAGGTCCGTACGGGTGCGGGTGTCCCGGCTCGGACGCAGACTCCTGTCAGCGCACGAGTACGGACACCCGCACGGACGTGCAGGGTGGGTTAGCATAGGGTGGCGTACAGCCGCATACTCCCATAGAGAAGGACAGGGGCTGCAAGCTAATCACACGTAGCACCTGTCCTTCCCAGGAGCTGCCCGATACGGCCGTGCACGCAGCTGTACATGCCGCCGGCCTTTTCGCATGTGAATGAGGCCTAAAACAAGTTTTGTTTACTACTCTATCTAGCTTGTTCTCTCTTAATTATCTGTGCAGCACTGGAATTCTGGGTTCAACTGCATCCATACTAACCCTTTGTATGAATGTTGTATGTGCTCAGCAGGTATAGGGTTTTCTTCAGTTCTGCTGTTTTCTTCCACAACTCAAAAACAGTTAAAGGATTTATACAGATATGACCCAAATGTATTCCTCTCACCTTCTAGAGCAGTGTTTCTTGAATTCTCGAGGCACGGCAGACTAAAATGTAAAAACCAAAATCCTTTGTAAACCCTCATATGAGATACGGGTCTGGTATGGACGGGTGACCCCCAAGCAAAAATGCACAAAAAAAGTGGGATTTCACGTCCGAGTCCCCCTCTCTCACGTCCGAGTCCCCCTCTCTCACATCCGAGTCCCCCTCTCGCACATCCGAGTCCCCCTCTCCAGAAGCGTCCCAAGGCAGGGTGGCACCCGGTGCGGGTACCGGGTGACACCCCGCAGTGACGTCATCGCACAGGCGCGTGATGACGTCACGCGCGGCACCACTGATACCTGCCAGCGCCATCTTGGTGATGGACGCCGGCAGAGAGAGGAGGGGAAATCACCCGGCAGGATAAGGTATCCCCCCCTCTCTCTCTCTCTCTCTCTCTCTCTCTCTCTCTCTCTCTCTCTCTCTCTCTCTCTCTCTCGAGCAACTGTCGGGCTCTCGGTCCTTGACGGAGTGCCCGACTTTTCAGAGGGGGGTGGCACCAAAGTGACTGTCAGTCATTTTGATGTCACCCCTCCAATGGTGTCACCAGGGGGGTGCGGGCCGCACCCCCCTTGAGAGGCC
>NW_017306798.1:193581-194224 GCF_000935625.1 Nanorana parkeri | reverse complement strand
AGGAGCCCTCTTCACATCAGAGGCATGACTTTGTGTGAACATTCTGAGGCACCCCTGAGGAAGCCAGAGGGCAAAGGGTTTTTTCGTGTCCTGTTAGTACCATATCTACTTTAGAAGGTGAAATAAGGACTACCTACGGAGTACGTGTATGTGTGTGCACTTGAGACAACGTTGTCGATTTTAAAGGTTGTTATGTCTATTTTTGGAATTGGTATTATCCTTCCTTATGTTTTCGAAATAAAATTTTATATTTTTTCAAATCACGGAGTTATGAATGAACTCCTTCCTGGTCAGCGCACAGAACGGTGCTTGTGACCAATCTCTTTATGTTCTGGCACACTAGGGTACCCTAGTTGAGAAAGGCCGCTCTAGAGCATGTCCCAGCATTCATTTTTCTACCTATAGCATATATATATTATTGCACCTATAGCAAGAAACATGTTTTATTACTGCCTGAGGCATGATTACCAGGCTTGAAAAATTCTTGCATGGGCAGCTGCTAAGAGGTCAGTTCATACTGACTTGGGTACACCCCAGAACTACATAACCTAAGTGTCTTTTCCCCAGACACAGTATGTGGGCAGGCTCTTGGAAGTCAAGGCAGCAGAATTGTTTGTTGGGAAAGAAAGCAATGTACGCATGT
>NW_017306798.1:187403-193483 GCF_000935625.1 Nanorana parkeri | reverse complement strand
TTGCTGCAGAACAGCAAAGGCTTTTTTTTCTTTCTTAATTGGCTTCCACACCTACCTACCTCAAGAATGTGTTAATGGCTGTGGTGAGGACATTAGATTGTCAGCTGCTTTGACAAAACAACTCATTTGAATAGTCCAAGGTTCTCTGTACAGTACCCTTCAATATATCGGTGCTACATCATTGCAAGAAAGAAACACTTTGTTGTGGTCAGACAGTTCTTTGAGTTTGTTTTCTTTTTTTTGTACCCCCGCTGTCAGCTGCCAATCCGCAGCACTTGGAAGACATAGATGACCAGGGCAGCAATAAATATGAAAAAAATAAGACATTGGCAGAAGCAATATGCCTTCCAATGTAACGTGGTGGGAAAAAAAAACCATGGTTCAAGCTTTCGCATAGAAGGGCCGGAATATACAATAATTGATTGCCACAAAACAAACACTGGGATGAATATAAATGAAGTTCCGGAAGCCTTCCCTGCCCCGGCTTTAATATTATGTAAGAACATGGCACGCTTTCCCTCGGCGGGTTGTTGGGAAAAGGTCAGCGTGTATCGAAAGAATGCAGCGACTTCAATGTAATTTATTTAGGATGAAAGGTTATGGAAGGGATGTGTTCCGCTGATTAGATCATCGGAGACTTGTAGGATTTTTCACTGCGGGTCCTTTGTGCAACCTTGGCACCGCATTGTCCCTGTGCGCCGCGCCGGAGAGAAGAGAGACATTAAAACTGCGTGTTTAGCACCAGAATGGAGCCAGTGCGTTTGTAGCGGAGAAAGGAAAAAGCATTTCCCTTTTTTTGTTTGTGCCGGCAAAGCGGATACAATGGAGGATAAAATAATCGCTGTTTTCGAACAAATCCGAACTACAGGCAGATATAAAAGAAACAGATGAATGTAACTTTGTAATCGTGAAGGGCCGCAACACACTTTTCCGATGTGGTGCATGTTACATTCTTCTTTTAAAGGAGAACTATGGGGTCAGGGCTTTTCCCCATAGTTCTCCTAAGGGTAACGGGAGGACACAAACTGGCGTCCTCCCGTCACCAGGCCCGGATTTCCCACAAGGCCACCGAGGCCCGGCCTCGGGCGGCAGAGCGCCGAAGGGCGGCAGCGGTGACCTTGTGGGGAAGTTGCAGGCGCCGGTGTCGCGGGGGGGCGTATTGTGGAACCTGGCCTTGGGGCGGCAGGTGGAGTAAATCCGGCCTTGCCCGTCACCCTAAGCTCAGTATAACGTGAGCTACAGCTCGCTGCACACTGACACGCCGCAGCTGAAACGGATCCCGACAATTATGTCTGGATCCACCCAGCTGCGTGAGTGACAGCTGACTCTGCCTATCTAGAGGCCCCTCCCCCGTCCGTTTCGCCAGTCAGCGCTGGAGGATCGGAGCGGGGGAATCCAGTCCCTCCCCTGTCGCAGCTCTCTGCAGTGACAGGATCGAGAAGTGAGCGAGCGCCAGTATGTGTTCTCTCACCTCCCGATCTACTGAGCCGACCTGTGACAGTCTCATTGTCACAGGTCGGCTAGAACTATGAGTTGAGTGAGAAGCACTCCCCTCATAGTTCTCCTTTTTAATGTCTGGATGGCAGGTGACAGATCCGGAGCTTTCAGAGGTTCTGTACATTACAAGGCAGAAGAGACAGATGCGTGTCCCGTATGTGAGCGAAGAGCGCGGCTTTCCTTCCTCAATATCAGAGGCTCCGACCTCCGGGGAGAGACGCGGATCTGAGACGGAGGGGGAAGACATGAAAGGTAACAAATAAGACCCTTTGTAGTTCTTCTAAGGAAAAGTAACTGTGATCAATGCAGCATCGTATAGGATGTGGTGCGCTAATTACTATCAGTCTATGGAATTAATGAAACATAGAACGTGATCAGCGGCCAGAAAATTGGAAACCCACCAGTTGGCCTAGGTAGAGCTCTATACACATAGGGGTCTATTATACACATAGGGGTCTATTAATAAACAATTTGCAGAGCCATTGTCCCTGCGAATCTCTGCGAATGTTAGCTCTGTGTGAACGGATGCACAAAATTAATGTTTTTTTTTAATGCGTTGAATATATTTTTAAATGTGAGGATGAGTCGCTCCACAGTGCCAGCAGCCACAGAGGCCAAATGCATTTTCTAATGTCATCTTGTAATACTGTATTATGTCCAGGAGATGGTGCTAGGGAATATAGGGAATAAGTATGTATGCTGAGCTGCTGAGTCACTGCTGGGAGTCGGGTACAGGGGATGTTTAGGTGCTGAGAAGTCAGCATTGGACATCTATAGTGCTTCATGTGTGAACTTTGAGGATGAGTCACTCCACAGTCCCTGCAGCTACAGAAGTCAAATGCATTTTCGAATGCCATCTTGTAATAACGTATTATGACCACTAGATGGAGCTGAGGAGTATAGGGAATAAGTGTTTATGCTGAGCTGCTGAGTCACTGCTGAGAGAGAGGAACGGGGGGAGCTGAACTGCTGAGAAGTCAATTTGGACATCTATAGTGCTTCATGTGTGAGGATGAGTCACTCCACAGTGCCTGCCGCTACACAGGTCACTTGTTTTAAAGCTCATTTACTGCTTGAATAATAACTGAGAATATGCATATAGTCGAACCGCCATGGCCTGCTCACAGTTCTACTTTTAAAGGCAGCAGTCCTGAAGATGTACAGTGAATGTTTACTATATAGATAGTAGATGGGTGGATGAATGCGTTTTGGGTCATGATGGGCAATCTCCCATTCACCTTACCATAAATGTAGATACAATCCCTAACCAAATGATATTTAGTTTGCTGAAGCACCCAGTGTCCTGAACAGTCTGCATCATTTTACTGAACCTGAGTTCTAGGTAATGCACTGCAGCCAGATTCCAGAGAGCTTCTCGCGTGTGTAGGGGATTGTACTTCTACTTCTTCACAAATCTGTACAGTGCAACCTTCCCTGAATCCTACTGGTGCCTGTCAGATTTGCACTTTTAAAGCTGTGACAAAATTCTGACATTTTGATATGTGCGAGATAGAGGTGCACCGAAATGGAAATTTCAAAACCGAAACGAAACCGAAATAAAAAAAGAATTGTCAGGCCGAAAAAAAGAAAATGTTTTTTATTTTAATATTTACAATTTTGTTGAATATTTTATTTTTATTAATTTTTTTATAAACTTTAAAAAAAAATTCATTTTTTTATTAAATATCTTTATTTTTTACTTAATTTTTAGGGGCTTTGGGGAAATATTAGGGGTCTAAACAGACTCCTGATATTTCCCTTTTTAAAATAGAAAAAGAGATTGAGGACACGGAGTCCCTCAGAGACACAAAGTCCTCAATCTCTTTTTCTGCAGCCCCTGTTATCAATGAACAGGAATCCTCTATACCCTTGGTTCTCAACTGGTGGGTCGTGACCCAAAAGTGGGTCGCGGCTCCGTGTTCAGTGGGTCGTTGCATGCCTTCCACTTTTCTAGGTAAGAGGCTCCTCAGCCTCCCCCTAGCGCAGCACTGTCCTTTCTTACACCAAGCAGCCATTCAAAATATGTTGCCCAGCGCCGAGTGTCGACTTGAGGTGGGGTGGGCTGGGGGTATACCGCGAGGGAGCTCCTTCCATACGTGCATTGCTTATAGCTCCCTCGCATGTCCTGTAGGGGTGCCTGGACTGGAGTGACATCACATTCTGGCTCCCGACACCTCTACAGGGCGCGCATGTGAGCTGCACAAGCAATGCACACAGGGATGAAGCTCCATCACAGCACAGCTGCCCACACTGTGTGCCTTCCATTGCAGTGTGACTTGGGTCGCGACTTAATGACCGAGGACAAATGTGGGTCCTGAGGTTACACAGGTTGAGAACCACTGCTCTATACTGAGTGTTCCTGTTCATTCATAACATGAGGACAGAGTATGTTTACTATAACCACAATCATGAATGGACAGGAAGTGATGTAGATGATGATGTAGATCACTTCCCATTCATTCATAATTGGGGATATAGTAACCATACTCTGTCCTCAATTATTTACAAACACTCAGCGATCACTGTCTGCTTGTACCCGCCCTCCTTTCTGACACGCTGTCACAGGAGGCTGAGTGAGCGGTGCTCCGCCTCCTGTGACAGCGCAGGCTATCTCCGCCCACACCCTGCTCTGCCGGACTATGATAGGAGGCTGAGCGGTGTGGGAGGAGAGACACCGGCCGCTCACAGCGCTCGGCTGTCACAGTTTCTCTCCTCCCCTCTGAGACAAAGAGCAGTGCCCAGCGGGAAGGAAATAGATCACGGATGCTCCGATGCAGGAAAATAGCACTTTCGCATTTATCAGAAAGTGCCATTTTCGGCCGATATGTCTCAGCGGCCGATGTATCGGTGCATCCCTAGTGCGAGACAACGGGTCCGCAGTGGGCGTGTTTGAGAACTCCTGTGCTGCATTACAGACAGGTCTATTCACAAAAGGGTGAAGAGTTGGGAGAAGGCCGGAGAAGTGAACAATCTAGGACAAAATAGCCGATTTGGAAAAATTCTCCAATTCAGCTCACTTTCCAGTTCAGCGATGTTGTCCTAGATTGTTCACTTCACCTGCCTTCTCCAAACTCTTCACCCTTTTGTGAATAGACCCCAGAGTGATAAACAGAAGGTGTCCCCAGGTCACCAGAACATTTCCTAAGCAGGTACGGCTGCCGTCTGCCTTTTTAATTTGTGTTTAAACGTATTTTGGTTTTATTTGTAATTTTTTTTTGTTTCCGTTTTATTGTGCTTCTTAATTTCGTCAATTGGAATAAATGAAAAAGTGTCACGGAAATGTTTAATTTTTGCTTTTGCAGGTAATGATGAGACCTAGAAGCAAAATACAGTTACAATGAATTCAGTGTAGAATTAATTACAATTAATTATCTGTTTGTTCAGCTATGCGGTGGAGTAATTACTGGGAGACGGCGTCTTCACAACGGCTTGACTGCTGATTTACAGCTTGTGTGAAACTGTACTGGATAGTAGAGGGGGAACTCCCTATTCATCGGGAGGGCGGGGGAATCCTCTTCTATGGATCAGCAGTTGTTTCTCTTTTTAAGGTTGTAAAAAAACATTTTATTTTTTAATATATTTATATTTTTATATTGATTTGTTTCTAGCTACAGAATGATACATGTTATATATGCCGAATAGATTATATACAGCATACAGTATATGCTCGTTGGATGGTTCTGTATCTATTCTGTATTATATGGAATGTAGAAATGACATACGTTCGCGCTTGTGGATATAAAATATTCCTTACTTAAAGGAGAACTATGAGTGAAAATCAGTCATTCTCATAGTTTGAGCCGACCTGTGACAATGAAACTGTCACAGGTCGGCTCAATAGATCGGGAAGGGAGCGAACACATACCGTCGCTCGATCACTTCCCGATTATCTCCCCGCAGAGAGCAGTGACTGTCACGCACGGCTCCCTGCAGGGATTCCCCCTCCCCACTCCCATCCTCCAGCACTGACTGGAGGAAAGGACGGGGCGGGTACAGCTGGCTCTAGCTCTAGATAGGCAGAGCCAGCTTTCACTCACGCAGCTGGGTGGATCTCGACAGTAATGTCGGGATCCATCCCGGCTGCGGCGGTCTCAGTATACTGTGAGTTGTAGCTCGCGATATACTGAGCTTTGGGTCACGGGAAGAGGCTAGTCTATGTCCCCTCGTTTCCCTTAAGAGAACTATGGGGAAAAACACTCACCCCATAGTTCTCTTTTAGAGTGTTACTAGCTGCTGTGCTTTAGTGTCTAAATATATACCGTATTTTCCGGTATATATCCTAATTTTCCACTTAAAATATAGGTTTTGGGCTATACTCGTCCTATAAGACTACCCCAGTTCCGAGGCAACACCATTTAAAAACATCATGGCTGGATGTGCGGTAATACTGTATGTACGGTAGCTGCGGCTACATACAGTATACCGCGCTGAGCCAATCACGGCAAGAAATGTATTCTATTAATGAATACAAAGCCTGCTTGGATTGGCAGAGGTTGTGAACATCGCTCGCCGTGATTGGCTCAGCTCGCTATACTTTATGTAGCCGAAGCTACCGTACATACAGTATTACCGCACATCCAGCG
>NW_017306798.1:185559-187350 GCF_000935625.1 Nanorana parkeri | reverse complement strand
ATCGATGATTGAAAAAGTTGTCAACTATATATATATAGATAGATCTATATATATCTATGTATATATGTATATATACATAGATATATATATAATGGAATGTAGGTGCTGAGCTGGGGCTCGAGAATTCTTGCAATAACAATTCTTGCAATAGAAACCCAACATTGATTCTAACTCTTTTTCCCTAACCCAAGACTGGAAAAATAAAGGTTTTGCTGGATTTAGACTGTAACTTGGAGGTCTATTTATAAATAAATCTCAGAGCTGCGAACGTTCTTTCAGTGCAAATACAGGCAAACACAGATGTTCTTAGTATATTTTCAGGTCGAATGTAATATTAGGAAAATACCACATTATGGCCACTAGATGGAGCTGAGTTTTATAAGAAATAAATACTTAACTTCTCTGCTCCTCAGCTCCATCTAGTGGCCATAAAGTGGTATTTTCTGAATGTGACACTAAGTACACTATGAAAGTTTGTTTTTGCCTCCATTCGCACAGAGATTTGGTGGGCGAATGTATACAAATAGACCCCATAGTGTTAATTGTTTTATTTTCTCTGGCTATAAACATCTGGATTGATGTTGGTGAGTTTATGCTTTGTACAGGACTTGCTCCCGAGCAGCACAGGCCAGTGGTTCAGCAGCATGCGAGTCGGAGGCTGGCGTGTAGGCCCTCGGTCTCGGAGTACTTGATTGCCAGTTGTTTGTTTGTTTTTGCTGGGCCAAAGCTGAAGGTTTTAATAATTGAAGGTCTCTTGATTAAAATTACAGATTACAGCTGTAACCAATTATTCAGGTCGTATTCCAGGCTGCGTCGCGGGCTCTTTTCATGCTCCTGAGCCGCCCCAGTGCAATTCAAACCAATACAAACCACATCTGATTGCCGCCGCATTCTCCCGTCGTTTTATGGCCTGCCGTGTCATTGGAGAAGAATACGCATCATGCACACAAATCACAGAGCTCCTGATACCGCTGTTTATACCCATTTCAGAATTTGAAACCATTTTGCTCCTGCTTTGTCCCAAGTTTGGGCCCAAACTTAACTGAAGGTCACCAGTCAAGAAGAATTACAACATTTTCCGATAAGGATGGGAGTACATATTTTTATAAGTTGACACTAAACTCAGAAGTTGAACCTTAAAGGTGCATTCAAGTACCTTAACTATGAACAACAATGTATTTTATTTGTGTATCACTCGGCTGTAGATCCTCCAATCATCTCTGAATTGGTGCCGACACTGTCCTTCCTTCTGGAGGGGGGCTACGTCTGTTCCCCATGGTCCCTGTGTGTGTTGTAAAGTAGTCACCGCTCCAAGCTCACTCATGTGATGGACTACAATCTCAATACAAATTAGTAAACTAAACATGAGATTGTAGTCCATCCCGGGAGTGAGCTTGGAGCGGTGACTACTTTACAACACACACAGGCACTGAGGTGAACAAAAGTAACCCCCCTCCAGAAGGAAGGACAGTGTCCACCATAAGTGTGTGCACAGCGCAACACTGAAACTTCAACAGCGGGCGCCGTGTCCGTCACCGGTCCAGCAATATAGAGTGCAACAGCACTTGCCATATACATTGCTCACATAACAGCCACAGTCCTTAGTGCCTGGAAAGCTGCGAGGGATAGTGGCTGCGGTTCCCATCCAATTAGGAACCTGGGCTGCCAGGCTCCCTGCTTCATTACTGCACCCCTGCTGGAGGAGGTAAGGGACAGTTAAAGAGATGGGAATCTGGAATGCCTCAGGTCTGTGTGTGTGATAATATATATATATATATATATATATCTATA
>NW_017306798.1:181376-185514 GCF_000935625.1 Nanorana parkeri | reverse complement strand
TATATATATATTTGAGGATCTACAGAGTGATACACAAACAACATACATGTTTGTTGATGGTCAAGGTACTTGAATACATTTTTGTGATTTAAAGGAGAAATATGAGGCGAGTTATTGTCACTCATCCTCATAATTAGAGCTGACGTGTGACACTGAAGCTTTCACACGTCTAGTCTACAAATCGGGAAGTGAGCGAACACATACTGTTGCTCGCCCACTTCCTGATCCTTCCCCTGCAGACTGATAGTCACCGCTCCCCACAGGGATTCCCCTCTCTCCGAGAGGGGAGCTACTTTTGTTCCCCATGGTCCCTGTGTGTGTGGTAAAGTAGTCACCGCTCCAAGCTTGCTCCCGGGATGGACTACAATCTCATTTTTATTTTAATAATTTCATAATTTGTATGGAGATTGTAGTCCATCCCGGAGGGGGGGGCGTTTGATAGCTTGGAGCGGTGACTACTTTACAACACACACAGGGACCATGAGGAACAAAAGTAGCCACCCTCCAGAAGGAAGGACAGTGTCAGCACCAATTCAGAGATGGGTTGATGATTTACAGCTAAGAGATACACAAATAATATACATTTTTTGCTAATAATGTACTTGATTGCATTTTTAAGAGTATAGTGTCACTTTTATGTACCATTTTCTCCACTTTTACGTGTAGACCATGCTTTCCAGCAAAAGGACCATGACAGAGGATAGGACATATGTGACTACTAGGGTTGCTTTCAGCATTGGGTTTACAAGTTATTGGCGTATGGCAAGGGGTTGTGGGATAAGCTTTTGGTCAAGAGATAGAAGTTTGGTTGAGGGATGGGGTTAGGGGTTTGGTTAAGAGAAAAGTAGGTAGGAGTTTGGTTAAGGGATGGGGATTGGGGTTTAGGTTGCTTGATAGGGATAGATGCTAACTTACAGAATGGAATCTTGGAGTGTGGTTTAAAGGAAAGGGTGAGGTTGACAATTCAAGGGTACGTTGAAGGTTAGGGTATAGGTTGAAGTATTGATGTAAGGCATTTGGTTATTTTTAAACTGCTATATGTTCTAAATTTAGAAAATATAGAAAATGTAACAGCCAGGAGTTAAAGTGTACCTATTGGCAAAATAAAAAATGCCATATATAATGCAGCCTGTCACCAGCATTGGCACAGCAGTCTTTGTTTTTTGAGGTCCCTCTGTACATTAGCTTTTATTGATCCTGCCAGTAGATCTTTTATTGTTCCCGTTCCTGTAATAGAGTGAGCATTGTAAGCGCCCCCGACAGTGTTATCTGATTTGTTCCAACAGTTAGACCTAAAATTGAGGAATGAGGGTTGGGATTTGGGTTGAGTGGAAGGGAATGAGGAAGGGTAAGAGTTAAAGAGTTAGGCTGATAGATGGGGTTTTGGTCAAGGGATAAGGGTTAGGAGATTAAGGGATGGGGTTGAGATTTAGGTTGATGGATATGGATTAGGAGGTGGATTCAGAGTTTAAGAGTTAGGCTGATGGGGGTTTGGTTAAGGGATAGGGGTTAATAGTTTGTTGAGGGATAGGAGTTGAGGTTTAGGTTGACATATAGGGAATAGGAGGTGGGTTCAGAGTTTGCGTTCGGTCGATTTGATGGGGGTTTGGTTAAGAGATGGAGTTTGGTTAAGAGATGGAGTTAATAGTTTGTTAAGGGATCGGGGTTGAGCGTTAGGTGGATGTATAGAGATTAGGACATGGATGCAGACTTTAGGAGTTAGGTTGATTGATGGATGTTTTGTTAAGGGATGAAGTTAATAGTTTGTTGAGGGATCGGGGTTGAGGTTTAGGTTGACATATAGGGAATAAGAGGTGGCTTCAGAGTTTGCGTTAGGTCGATTGATGGGGGGTTTGGTTAAGGGTTAGGGTATAAGAGTTTGTTGAAGGATAGGGGTTAGATTTTAGGTTGAGGGATTGGGACATGGACGCAAAGTTTAAGAGTTAGGTTGATCGATGGATGTTTGGTTAAGGGATAGGAGTTAATAGTTTGTTGAGGGATAGGGGTTGAGATTTAGGTTGACGGATGGATTAGGAGATGGGTGCAGAGTTTGCGTTAGGTCGATTGATGGGGTTTGGTTAAGGGTTAGGGGATAAGAGTTTTTTGAAGGATAGGAGTTAGATTTTAGGTTGATGGATAGGAAGTAGGTTCCGGGGGTTAGGAGTTGGGTTGAGAGATGAGGGTTAGAAGATGGTTGAAGGATAGGGATTACAAATATGTTATGGATTTTGTTCAGGGATGGGGTTAGGAGTTGGCTGAGGAATAGAGGTTAGAAGTTACGTTCAGGGATTAGGCGTTTGGCTGAGGGACAGGAGTTAAAAAGTGTCTTCATGCTACCTTGCATTTGAATCTTGATGGACCTGTGTCTTTATTCATCCTCAAATACTATGTAACTATGAATCTTCATGTGCTGAAAAACCTCTGTGCTGACTTTCAAGAGCTGAAATCTGATGTATCTTGTTGTATCAAGCTGATCCTTGATACCAGAGTCTTCAATTCAGTTTTTTATGAATGTGCTCTGCAATTAGCAAATTATCATGCTCAGACTTCCACCTCTTTAAGAGCTTCCACCCCCTGGATAATAAGAACCTGTATGAAAAGCCAGTTCCAAGCTTTTAAACAGCACCTGCAGCCTTTTTTTACTTGTCATGTTCATCCTTTTATAACGATACTTGGGTTAAAAAAAAATGTGGCCTCTTGTTCCATGTAAAGCGCACCGCCGCCTCCCGTAATGGATCAGACTCTCCTGCACCATCAATCTAGTTGAAAGGTTTGTAGATTTGTAAGATCTGTCTTCGCGGGGGAAAGCAAATGAAACGGCGCACTTTGCGTGTGCAAGCATGCGTGAGATCACACGTGTCCCCTGGCTGATACTTAACACCAGAGCGATCGAGCTATTACGCCGAGAAGAAATGGATTGGGCCGACTTTTAAATGAGCTACATACATCACCTGGCGCGCACACACTCTATACACATGTCATTTAGTGGGAGAGGAGTGTATCAATTACTGGCACGGTGCCTGAGAAAACGGGGCTCTAAATCATGATTCTGATCTGTTTCACATTCAGTAATCTTGTCTCCCATCCTGATGCCAATGAGAATGATAGCAGCTGAGATTGACATCCGGGGTCAGCAATCTGCAGCCTATTAGCTATTGAAGGGAAGGGGGGGGGAGTCCGGTGACGTCGATATCCGTGACGTCACCGGACTCCTCCCCCCTTCGTTAGCCAACGGAGCCACTTGGGCCGGTGAGTTTGCCCAGGAAACTTTCTGCACGAGTGCCAGCTAAGGCATTGACCTATACACATACAGCACAGCAATGAAGTGATAAAATGAACTAGTATCAAACTAATCCAGCACGCTATTATTCTGAGTTGCCCCACTCAAGCGGCGGCCATATTGAGTGTGGCATGTGAGATGAATAACGTGCTGGATTAGTGTGATCCTAGTTCATTGTATTACTTCATTGCTGTGCTGTATGTGTATAGGCCAATGTAGTTGGATCTGTATGTGCGTTATAATTAATCGAAAGTAATCGATTTAAAAAAATTTCTATTAATCGAACACGAAAATTGTAATCATTACCAGCCCTAATATATATATATTGAAATATATTGTGCTTGAAAAATTATTTTTTACTATACTATACTGTAAATTTCAAATAAAATGTTTTTTTCCCTACGTTATGTTATAAAACATCTATTTTTAAACATATTTTTCGTAAAACATAAAAGTCGGGCTCACGTCAGGTAAATAGACACCAAAAATGTCAAGCCTTAAAGTTGTGCACGCCCGCAAAATTTGCAAAAAATGACCAGGCTGAAAATTGGAAATAGGCGACGCTTAAACCGCTTTTACCGCTCATCAGTTTAGTGTTATCAGTGATTGATGGCCCTAAAATTATTGCTCTCACTGCGACGTTCGCGGTTATATGTAACATGTGTGGCACAAAAGGCGGAATCGTTGTTTTTTCGCACGTAGGCGCACCCAACGCATATCTGCATGTGTATGTGGGGGGCGGAGGACTTAAAAAATATATTTTTTTCTTTTTTAATTTTTTTAATGCTTCTTTATATTTTTTAAGATTCTTTAATTTTTGTATTACTACTTCTTTTTTTTTTTTTTTTTTCAAATTTT
>NW_017306798.1:170371-180960 GCF_000935625.1 Nanorana parkeri | reverse complement strand
TTTTTTTTTTTTTTTGCACAACTTTATTGCTAGGTCCTCTTTATGGAGATATCAGGGGTCTCCAATACCCCTAATGTCACCTAGGGACCCCCAGAGAAGCTGATGAAGCAGAGATCTGCTTCATCAGCTTCTGTAGCTGGAAAGTGACACTGAATGCAGGAAGTGATGTAATATACATCACTTCCTGCATTCAGGGACTGAGAGGAGATCAAAGGGAGTTTGTATACTGAACTCCCTTTGATCTCCTGTCACAGAGCCGTGCCGGTCCCGGCCGCATCGGGCACAGCGGAAACTCGGGACCGGCAACGGCAGTGACAGCTGCTGGCAATACAAGCGATCGGGCCTCTCAAGGCGCTCGATGGCTTAAATGTAAAGCTCCCGGCCGTGTAATTACAACGGCCGGCCGGGAAGCTGCTCGTCGGGCTCCACCATCCTCTTTTTTTTGTGTTCACAGGCAGCAATGGCACAAAGATTAGACAATTGTAGAAAGTGAACACTGAGGCCATTGATGGCTAGTTGGCCAGATTTTTGCAGTATCAGTATATTTCGGGTAAAGATACAATAACTCTATGGGGCTGATATATAAATCTTCTCCCCAGCATATAGTTGTGCGAATGCCGCTTGCACGTCATTACCGCCATTAGATGGAGCTGAGTAGCATTTCGTATGCTCCATGGGCCCCATCTAGTGGAAGAAACGCAGTGTGAACGGCATTTGGCCAATTATACGCTGGGCGAAAGGTTTATAGATTGGCCCCTGTGACTAATTTGAAACACCTTTTAATACCAGTTTTTATATAGTACACTGTTTAAAAAAAAAAAAAGGCTGATAAATGTGCAACACTATTAAAGGAGATGCTGGCTCTGCCTCTAGATAGGCAGAGCCAGCTGTCAGTCACGCAGCTGGGCGGATCCAGACATAATTGTCGGGACGAGCTACAGCTTGCGGTACACTGAGCCTAGGGTGACGGGAGGGCGCTAGTTTGTGTCCTCCCGTTACCCTAAGGAGAACTATGGGGAAAAGCCTTAACCCCATAGTTTTTCTTTTAATACATTTACTTTTTTTCCAGTATTTTTTTTATTTATTAATTTTTTTATACTGACAGTTGTACTAATAAAAAGTGGAGTTACTCTTCAAGCCTTTCAGATAGCTGTATGCATCCTTGACTTTGATTTGGGGAATAGATAAACCTTAGCATGCTGTTTTACTATATTTTTTTTACCTTCACATTCTTTTAAACGTCTCTACTTTGTTACTTATTTTGGCCGTGCTGTTTACCGTATCCCAATGCACCAACGTATGTATTATTATTTGCTTTATACACCGCAGTGTTTTGTAATGTTGTTAGCTGTTGACGAATATTGCGATATGTTAAACTGTATTGTATTATAAAGATAGTGAATTGGGATCATCTCTGAATAGCCCTTTTTCAAGGATTCTACTAAATTGGATCCTACGGGATTCTACAGCCGACACCCCCCGTCCCCGTCCCCCCCTCCTCCCACCACCACTACCACCATCATCATCATCATTTGGCAGATGAGTCCACAACAGTTCGTGTCCTTGTAAAGAGAAAGAAACGTGCTTACAGTCATTGCCTTTGATTGTTTTTTTGTTGTTTTTTTTCCTCTGCAAACTATGAGAAAGCGTTTTCCGCGCCATCATGAAGGTCATTAATAAACAAATTAAACAATTATTGTTTCCAAAGAGCGAGGAATCAGTCCGTGATTCAGAAATAGACTCTCACTTATTGTGTTTATGAACAAAGAAAGGATATAAAAATATCTTGTTCTCCGTCTAATGAGTCTAACAATTTGCATTTTCCCAAAGACAAAAAAAAATCAAAATCAAAAGTTGGTTGTATTTGTTTAATCTGCTGATTTTTTTAACAACATTTTTCATTGCTCTCGTTCTGAATCAACCCTGATAGAGGAATATTCCGTGTGTGTGTGTGTGTGTGTGTGTGTGTGTATATATATATATATATATATGTATGCTGAATAGGCTTCTTAGACTGCATTCTCAGTGATGTCACTGCTCTCTAGTGAATGGATAGGCTGGATTCTCGGTGATGTCACCGGTCTCTAGTGAATGGATAGGCTGCATTCTCAGTGATGTCACTGCTCTCTAGTGAATGGATAGGCTGGATTCTCGGTGATGTCACCGGTCTCTAGTGAACGGATAGGCTGCATTCTCAGTGATGTCACCGGTCTCTAGAGAATGGATAGGCTGCATTCTCAGTGATGTCACCGGTCTCTAGTGAATGGATAGGCTGCATTCTCAGTGATGTCACCGGTCTCTAGTGAATGGATAGGCGGCATTCTCGGTGATGTCACCGGTCTCTAGTGAATGGATAGGCTGCATTCTCAGTGATGCCACCGGTCTCTAGTGAATGGATAGGCTGCATTCTCAGTGATGTCACTGGTCTCTAGTGAATGGATAGGCTGCATTCTCAGTGATGTAACTGGTCTCTAGTGAATGGATAGGCTGCATTCTCAGTGATGTCACCGGTCTCTAGTGAATGGATAGGCTGCATTCTCAGTGGTGTCACCGCTCTCCAGTGAAGGGATAAGATGCATTCTCAGTGATGTTCCAAAAAGACATCTCCAAAGAGGCGCTGGGATTCTGAAATGTGTTTGCTCCAAGGGCTCAGGAGATCGTAGCCATTCGATGAGCTCTCCCTGGCTCTGGTGAAGCTGCTCACATTATAGAGGGCTTCCCTCCCGTGGCTACCCGGGAACGTAACTCAAAGCAAAAAGAACTGGAGCACCAGACCAACTGATGAAAGAGTCCCAATCCCTTTAATGGTTCAAAGTATGATCACATAAAATGTGTGTGATCGTACATTCGTACTTTGCACCATTAAAGCAATTTGGACTCTTTCATCACTTGGTCTGGGGCTCCTGTTTCTTTTTGTTTTCGTGATGTCGGAAGTCAAAGTTTGAATTTCTGGGTATCGGAGGTCCTCTTTTGATGATGACACCGTGGCATGCTGGGTGACTTCCTGGACGGTTGTCACTTATTTACCTCATTTGATTATCTTGTAGCCTTTGGTAAAGTTTATGGACTTCAGAACATTGACCCTCTTCCCCTTAACACCGCCGCTTCTTCTTTCTATTTATTCATCTGTTTGTTTTAGTTTGTGTTATGAATTAAATTCTCAGGTATTATGTTTATGTATATGAGCTGCGGGCCCGTTGTACGTCTCTTTCATGTGATGAATATGGGGTTCTTTTAATCTTCTGTTTTTTAACACGACTCTGGGTGCCCGCATCAGCAAGCAGTGCAGATGAATGAGAGAAGGGAATTCCTCCCCGGACCAGGAGGTGCAACCTGTGCAATAAAACCCAACTTGTATTTGTTTTGGGTAAACCCAAGCCACATTGGGAAAGCTTCAATTTTAAAGCAGGCGTATACCCATAGTCAGATAGAGTAGATGCAGTGGCGTAACAATAGCCATAGCGACCCAGGCGGCCGACATGGGCTAAGGGGTGTAACTAGAAATCACAGGGCCCCATACAAAATTTTGCTATGGGGCCCTGTGATTTCTAGTTACGCCCCTGAGTAGATGTAAACCCAAACTGGATAACATTTGGTTTGCTAGAACACTGTGTATCAGAAACAATTTGATAAATACTGTGTTCTCCTTATTTTCATCCTTGGCAGCTCAGAGACTGGTGATACCGGTGGGCCATGTCTGCTTAACGTGTTACAACTTGTTGTCTGCATTGGAAGACCTTGTGGACAGGGTGACAATGCAGATGCACATTTGAGAAAGAGGGAAAACTTGGATTCCTGTAGATCATTGCTGGAGACATCCTCAGATTTTATTTTACAGTACAGTGCGCTTTATGATATACTTACCAACGCGGATACAAGCCGCCTGGTTACACAAGGGCCCTAACACTGTTTGTTCAAATGCTCATCCATTAGAACAGAGATATAACAAAGAAAGAAAGATATTTCCACCAGCACTTTCCCGTCCTTATGTCTCTTTCATCTTTGTGTTTTATGTGTCTTTTTGGTTTGAATACATCGCTTCTATATCGTCCAGGGACGCTCTGTAATGTCATCTTTCCAGTTTATACTGCTGAGGGAGCCTGAGCGCACCTAGACACATATGATGCGTGTAAGAGCTTTAATACATCACTACCGATACATTGTGTATTGTGAAATCACATCGCCTTTGATGTACGTTTTGTTCTTTGTATGGATACAATGTTAATGAAGCTTTATTGAAAAGAAGAAAAAAGCTGGACATTTAAATAGGTTGAAAATTATTAACATGTTAAAGTGACAGTAAACTTAGGAATTAAAGTGACATTAAAGCCAAAAAAAATTTCCCCTCCCCCCCATGTAAATGTTAGCACTTACCTCAAATGATGTCTCTTATTCTGATCTTCCCCTTCTTTCCCCATGTTTTCATCTGTCCCTCCAGCGGTGCGGCGTCACTCCGATCCCGCGGTGTCTGCATGCGGATGCACGCGCCCATAGACTTACCTTGCGTCTCTGCTCGTCTCCCGGCCGAGAATCGGAACTGCGCAGGCGCCCGCCCCAAGATCCTTTGCGGCCGTACGAGCAGTTCCTGATTCTCGGCGCGGGATCGAGCAGCGATAACAAGGTAAGTTTAAAACCAGTTCAAGCGGTTTTGTTTTGTTTTTTAAACTTCTTGCCTATATCTACTGCTTGCTAGCAGTAGATATAGGCAAAAAAACGAAGGGTTTAGAACCCCTTTAAATCTTAAAAATACATTCAAGTCCCTATTTTACAACACACACAGGGGACATGGGGAACACAAGTAGCCCCCCTCCAGAGGGAAGGACAGTGTCGGCACCAATTCAGAGGTGATTGGAGGATCTACAGCCGAGTGATACACAAATAAGATACATTGTTGTTCAGAGTTCAGGGACTTGATTTAACTCCGGAGTGTAGTGTCACTTTAAACCTCCATATAAGATTTCAGTGATTGGGTTTACATTTACTTTTATACTTCTGGGATGGAATCTGCTAAGTTTTCTTACAAATAATGACTGCCTTGTTTGTCGCCAGACGTGCTAATTTGGTAACTAATTTCTAGGAATCTGCTGCATGAACTGGGCAAATGTTGGTTTCAGAAGAGAAACATGACGGCTCATCACAGCTTGTGATTGACATTTTACAATTCAAAACAGATGCCTGTCGGTTCCGTGCCGGCGGCCACATCGCAGGGAGAAACAATAGCGATCTTCCCATCAGTGGTATTCATGCATCGGGTCCTATGAACAGGCAAAGTCATGTATAGGTTTTTAACTACATTTATCACTGCCATGACCTCCATCCTTCCCTTCAGTCTTCTATGTGACCTCCGTCCTTCCCTTCAGTCTTCTATCTGACCTCCGTCCTTCCCTTCAGTCTTCTATCTGACCTCCTTCCGTCCCTTCAGTCTTCTATCTGGCCTCCGTCCTTCCCTGCAGTCTTCTATCTGACCTCCGTCCTCCCCTTCAGTCTTCTATCTGACCTCCGTCCTTCCCTTCAGTCTTCTATATGACTCGGTCCTTCCCTTCAGTCTTCTATGTGACCTCCGTCCTTCCCTTCAGTCTTCTATCTGACCTCCATCCTTCCCTTCAGTCTTCTATGTGACCGCCGTCCTTCCCTTCAGTCTTCTATCTGGCCTCCGTCCGTCCCTTCAGTCTTCTATCTGACCTCCATCCTTCCCTTCAGTCTTCTATGTGACCGCCGTCCTTCCCTTCAGTCTTCTATCTGGCCTCCGTCCGTCCCTTCAGTCTTCTATCTGACCTCCATCCTTCCCTTCAGTCTTCTATGTGACCGCCGTCCTTCCCTTCAGTCTTCTATCTGGCCTCCGTCCGTCCCTTCAGTCTTCTATCTGACCTCCATCCTTCCCTTCAGTCTTCTATGTGACCGCCGTCCTTCCCTTCAGTCTTCTATCTGGCCTCCGTCCGTCCCTTCAGTCTTCTATCTGACCTCCATCCTTCCCTTCAGTCTTCTATGTGACCGCCGTCCTTCCCTTCAGTCTTCTATCTGGCCTCCGTCCGTCCCTTCAGTCTTCTATCTGACCTCCATCCTTCCCTTCAGTCTTCTATGTGACCGCCGTCCTTCCCTTCAGTCTTCTATCTGGCCTCCGTCCGTCCCTTCAGTCTTCTATCTGACCTCCATCCTTCCCTTCAGTCTTCTATGTGACCGCCGTCCTTCCCTTCAGTCTTCTATCTGGCCTCCGTCCGTCCCTTCAGTCTTCTATCTGACCTCCATCCTTCCCTTCAGTCTTCTATGTGACCGCCGTCCTTCCCTTCAGTCTTCTATCTGGCCTCCGTCCGTCCCTTCAGTCTTCTATCTGACCTCCATCCTTCCCTTCAGTCTTCTATGTGACCGCCGTCCTTCCCTTCAGTCTTCTATCTGGCCTCCGTCCGTCCCTTCAGTCTTCTATCTGACCTCCATCCTTCCCTTCAGTCTTCTATGTGACCGCCGTCCTTCCCTTCAGTCTTCTATCTGGCCTCCGTCCGTCCCTTCAGTCTTCTATCTGACCTCCATCCTTCCCTTCAGTCTTCTATGTGACCGCCGTCCTTCCCTTCAGTCTTCTATCTGGCCTCCGTCCGTCCCTTCAGTCTTCTATCTGACCTCCATCCTTCCCTTCAGTCTTCTATGTGACCGCCGTCCTTCCCTTCAGTCTTCTATCTGGCCTCCGTCCGTCCCTTCAGTCTTCTATCTGACCTCCATCCTTCCCTTCAGTCTTCTATGTGACCGCCGTCCTTCCCTTCAGTCTTCTATCTGGCCTCCGTCCGTCCCTTCAGTCTTCTATCTGACCTCCATCCTTCCCTTCAGTCTTCTATGTGACCGCCGTCCTTCCCTTCAGTCTTCTATCTGGCCTCCGTCCGTCCCTTCAGTCTTCTATCTGACCTCCATCCTTCCCTTCAGTCTTCTATGTGACCGCCGTCCTTCCCTTCAGTCTTCTATCTGGCCTCCGTCCGTCCCTTCAGTCTTCTATCTGACCTCCATCCTTCCCTTCAGTCTTCTATGTGACCGCCGTCCTTCCCTTCAGTCTTCTATCTGGCCTCCGTCCGTCCCTTCAGTCTTCTATCTGACCTCCATCCTTCCCTTCAGTCTTCTATGTGACCGCCGTCCTTCCCTTCAGTCTTCTATCTGGCCTCCGTCCGTCCCTTCAGTCTTCTATCTGACCTCCATCCTTCCCTTCAGTCTTCTATGTGACCGCCGTCCTTCCCTTCAGTCTTCTATCTGGCCTCCGTCCGTCCCTTCAGTCTTCTATCTGACCTCCATCCTTCCCTTCAGTCTTCTATGTGACCGCCGTCCTTCCCTTCAGTCTTCTATCTGGCCTCCGTCCGTCCCTTCAGTCTTCTATCTGACCTCCATCCTTCCCTTCAGTCTTCTATGTGACCGCCGTCCTTCCCTTCAGTCTTCTATCTGGCCTCCGTCCGTCCCTTCAGTCTTCTATCTGACCTCCATCCTTCCCTTCAGTCTTCTATGTGACCGCCGTCCTTCCCTTCAGTCTTCTATCTGGCCTCCGTCCGTCCCTTCAGTCTTCTATCTGACCTCCATCCTTCCCTTCAGTCTTCTATGTGACCGCCGTCCTTCCCTTCAGTCTTCTATCTGGCCTCCGTCCGTCCCTTCAGTCTTCTATCTGACCTCCATCCTTCCCTTCAGTCTTCTATGTGACCGCCGTCCTTCCCTTCAGTCTTCTATCTGGCCTCCGTCCGTCCCTTCAGTCTTCTATCTGACCTCCATCCTTCCCTTCAGTCTTCTATGTGACCGCCGTCCTTCCCTTCAGTCTTCTATCTGGCCTCCGTCCGTCCCTTCAGTCTTCTATCTGACCTCCATCCTTCCCTTCAGTCTTCTATGTGACCGCCGTCCTTCCCTTCAGTCTTCTATCTGGCCTCCGTCCGTCCCTTCAGTCTTCTATCTGACCTCCATCCTTCCCTTCAGTCTTCTATGTGACCGCCGTCCTTCCCTTCAGTCTTCTATCTGGCCTCCGTCCGTCCCTTCAGTCTTCTATCTGACCTCCATCCTTCCCTTCAGTCTTCTATGTGACCGCCGTCCTTCCCTTCAGTCTTCTATCTGGCCTCCGTCCGTCCCTTCAGTCTTCTATCTGACCTCCATCCTTCCCTTCAGTCTTCTATGTGACCGCCGTCCTTCCCTTCAGTCTTCTATCTGGCCTCCGTCCGTCCCTTCAGTCTTCTATCTGACCTCCATCCTTCCCTTCAGTCTTCTATGTGACCGCCGTCCTTCCCTTCAGTCTTCTATCTGGCCTCCGTCCGTCCCTTCAGTCTTCTATCTGACCTCCATCCTTCCCTTCAGTCTTCTATGTGACCGCCGTCCTTCCCTTCAGTCTTCTATCTGGCCTCCGTCCGTCCCTTCAGTCTTCTATCTGACCTCCATCCTTCCCTTCAGTCTTCTATGTGACCGCCGTCCTTCCCTTCAGTCTTCTATCTGGCCTCCGTCCGTCCCTTCAGTCTTCTATCTGACCTCCATCCTTCCCTTCAGTCTTCTATGTGACCGCCGTCCTTCCCTTCAGTCTTCTATCTGGCCTCCGTCCGTCCCTTCAGTCTTCTATCTGACCTCCATCCTTCCCTTCAGTCTTCTATGTGACCGCCGTCCTTCCCTTCAGTCTTCTATCTGGCCTCCGTCCGTCCCTTCAGTCTTCTATCTGACCTCCATCCTTCCCTTCAGTCTTCTATGTGACCGCCGTCCTTCCCTTCAGTCTTCTATCTGGCCTCCGTCCGTCCCTTCAGTCTTCTATCTGACCTCCATCCTTCCCTTCAGTCTTCTATGTGACCGCCGTCCTTCCCTTCAGTCTTCTATCTGGCCTCCGTCCGTCCCTTCAGTCTTCTATCTGACCTCCATCCTTCCCTTCAGTCTTCTATGTGACCGCCGTCCTTCCCTTCAGTCTTCTATCTGGCCTCCGTCCGTCCCTTCAGTCTTCTATCTGACCTCCGTCCTTCCCTTCAGTCTTATATCTGACCTCCCCCCCCCATACCCGGTTTGCACCATTTCTTTCTAAATACTATTTCTCACACCTGCCAGATTATTATTTTCCGCCCCCTTTGTCTGATCCTCGTTATTTTATTTCATTTGAAGCCCATAAACCTCGGCCTTTGTTCTAATGAAAACCGTATTTCTCTAGTAAAAATTTTTGTTTTTCTACATTGAAGTTTACTTTTGGTTATTGGAATTTATTGCAGGGAAATGTAATATACATCGGAGGCTTTGCTGGTGATCTACGTCCCGTAAATCCTTTTCTTCTACTCGAAGGAGTTTTGTGTCCTGCAGCGCTGAGCAAAAACAATATCTCTCACCGAGCCGAGAGAGCGCAATTCAGAGCAGAATTCAGGAGCCATTCAGTCCTTGTCTGCGGGCCAGTCTGCATTTCGATGGGGCTGAGCGGCTAGTAAAGTTCATCTGAAGCTGAAACTTTTTTTTGGGAAGGGTTAGAACTCCTGTCGGGGTTTTATATTTACTTGATATCTGTGTCCCATTGGGGAGATCCCCATTCACTTCCTGTCTGGAAGACAGAACAGGAAGTGAAAATAATTATCTCCAAAATGAGGCATTTTGTTATTTATTATTATATGCCCCATTAAGGCATTTTGATATTTGCATTACTCCTCCCAAAAGCCATCCCACTGCTTGCATCAGGAATGAAAGCTCTTGAGAGGAGCACTAAGGCAGGGCGCTGTGATGCTTTCAGGAAGCTATGTACAGCACCCTGCCGGCCCCTCCCACCAGCCACAATCTCCCTGCATTACATAGAGCAGCACAGAGACCCGGAGATGATATCACAGGGTGTTAAATATGTAATGCAATCAGAACTTATGCTGAAGAGGGGGGAGGAGCTAAAGAAAGCAAAATATGAAAACATAAAATGTCAGCTTTAACCATTTACTACTCTCCCAAAATCTCTATAAACAAAAGTGGCCGTTTCAGATATGTTGTAAGCAGGGCTGGAATTCCCACAAGGCCCCAAGGCCTGGCCCCGGGGTGGCAGGGAGTAGAGGGGCGGGACATTTTTTTTTCTACATTTAGCCCTGCTCCGGGCAAGCGGGGTTAAATGAAGAGAGGCGAAGTTGGCGCTCATTTAATACAGGTGATCTCGGCAATGCCGAGATCACTTGTATGCAGCTTGCAGGTCCATCCCCCGCCATGGTCCACCCTCATCTCCGGCTGCCTCTGTCCCTGCTGGCTGCCTCATTCCGTGCCCCGGTTTTCGGGGTCTCCCGCTCTTCTGGGGGACTCAGGACCACAGCACATTCATTCAGGTTGGAGAGCGGGGAGTAGAGCGGAGAACATCCGTTCTCTGCTCTGCTCCGTGTAAACAGTGAGACGGGAGAGCTGCACTCGCAGCCTTCCCCTCTCAGCTGCCACAGGAACTCCAGCACAGTGCTGTACTAAAACTCCTGTGACAGATTCAGTAAAGAGAACCCCTCACCTCCAAATGCTATCACACAGGGGCTTGTTAGATTCCTGTGTCATGGCAATAAAGAATAAATTAAAACCAAGCCTTCCGCCCCTGCCATCTGGTTGCCATTCTCCATGGCGGGGCACATTGAGGAACCTGGCCTTGGGGCAGCAGAGAGAGTAAATCC
>NW_017306798.1:145786-170339 GCF_000935625.1 Nanorana parkeri | reverse complement strand
CTCATCACCGCGTGTCAATCGTGTGCCGCGCGGTCCGGAGTCGCCAAGGTGTGAACCGATCGCGCTGTGGGTGTGTCGTGGGACCATGGGTGCCCTCTTACCTGGGGTCCGGCGGGTGCGACGGAGATCGTAGGGTCCTTCTTGGGGTGATTTGGTGCCCGGAGGCGTGCTGCCTGTGTGCACATGAGCGCATGCATGACATGCGTGCGTGACGTGCGAATGTGGCAATGCCGTGGCTTCTTAGCTGCTTCGGGTGCTGGTCATTGCCGGGGAGGGCCTTGCAAGCACTCCTTCTCTCCCAGCCGTCCCATTGGTTCGCAGGGACCTGTGTCTTCCTGTTGCCCAGAGAATGGGGGCGTCGCTGGCCCCTGCTGGGTTTAAATTCCAGCCAGAGCCAAGACTTGTTGCTGAGTTATTCTGCCATTCCCTAAGCAGCTACAAAGCCTCATTTCCTGTTTCCTGCCTCCCTTCCCTGCTATTCGGATCTCCTGGTTATCGACCCCTGGCTTGCCTCACTGTTTATGATACTCGCTGCCTGCCTCGACCCGGACTGTACTCTGACATCGCATTTTGGATTATCTTTTCTTGTACCTCAGCCTGGACTCTCCTTCTGGGATTGTTCCCTGCTATTGGGTTCCAATCCAGCAAACAGGGGGACTTCGTTCCTTCCCTAACAGGGTGCCATTATTTTCTAGTGGCACCGCGAGTCATGTGTCGCATGGGGCCCCGGGTGTCATGCGCTGTAGTGCAGGTGTGAACCTCTCCTGAAGGTCCGTCACTCTTGTTCATTTCATTCTCTGCACTATGCCTGGAACTTCATGATTTTGACTCACACGCCTCTGTTGTGAAAGGAAGTTGATTTTATTGCCGCGCTAAAGTTTCCATTCTTCTTCTCTGTGCGGATCTGTTTACCGGGAGAGGGCAGAACCCCGTCTGTAATCCTCCGTCTAATTCCTGACGGATCGGTGGCGGGTTCAGCACGGAGCAGTCCCAGCAGGTGGAGGAAGCGTCGCGCCAAGCGTAGGCACAAACGCAGAACGGAAAGCTGCGCTGTCTGGGATTTCACTAATGATCCCCTTCGCTGCTGCTCTCGCTCCCCGGTACATTTCACTATGGGATATGTGATGTCGGGAGTTGTCGTGCTAATGCCTGCTCCATAGACGAGGCACTCGTCACATTGTGAAGGAGGCGGCTTCAGTGATTCCGAGCTCATCTGATTTTAATTGAGTCTCTCCGGGGCATCGGAACTCGGCACTAGTTATGTTTTGTCTTACTAGCCCGTTGTGTTTACCGGAAATACGTACGCGCCGCCCCTCAATTCGAGACAAGCCGTGGCGTGTGGATTGTGTGTGTTCATGGGTGGCCCAACTCACAGAAGACGGTACAAGTTCTCTACAGGGGGCTCCTTCAGTGCAAGGAGAGTTAGAGCCCAATACCAGCTTTGCCTTCAGTCTTGCACTGTTGTACCGGCTCCTCTTAGGCCCCATTCACACTGCGCGATTTGCAAATCGCGCGTTTGTCGCACGATTTGCATTTTGCGCCATGTCGCGCAAATGCTTGCATTGCAAAGAATGGAATCGCGGCAAAATCCGCTCCAAAAAGGGTCCTGCTGTAACGACACACGACCCGCGACAGCAGGACCCTTTGCCCCATTGAGATGCATTGAAGAGCGATATCGCGCGGTAAATAGCCGCGATATCGCGGAAATTACCGCGCGATAAATCGCTCAATTAGAACGGGGCCTAACTCTGATGTCACTGCACATCGGGAGCTTCTCACAATGTGCTGCAGCAAGAGCCCGCTGGAGGATGATCAGCATCATCTAGTCCTTTCCTCCCCATGCTGAGTGTTCCTGGCCCCACCCCTTTCATTCATTGGATGTCAGTTATTTCAATCATGTGGCAATCTGCTGTGCTGTACATTACATACTCCTGTGGTCGGTGGGCTGTATGTTATCCAATGGTTTGTCACCACTTGCTGTAGAGCTCCCACCCCCTTTTACTGTGTGCACCAACAGGGGGGCGGGGGACTTTTGCCAGTACTAAATATTTTCTATGTGATGAGCTTGGCACTTTTTAATGAGGTCCGATAGAGAATTCCCGACTCTATCCCGAGTGGATTGCGGATAACTGAAGTTTTGCTGACCACCAAGGACACTGCTGTCCAATGACCCCCCAAATAATGCACTTTGTGAATGACCTCTCTCTGTCTGTTACCCCTTCCTGGTGTGAAAATCACTTTTTTTTTTTTCTAGTGCCCACTGAATTTTTTTTTAGTATTATGTATTTCATATTATTATTATTGTTAATTTATTTGTTATTATGATGATGATGTCATTATTGGAAGCATCTGCTGATAAACCTGCGCAGCTGTCCACCCCGAACCTTCCTCGTATGTGAACTCTTCCTGGAGATACTTTTGTGAACATTTATGTACAGCTGCTCTTGTCGCCGTCATTGGTCGCGTCACGCGGGCGGCCCAAATGCTTCCATTCCTCTGGAGTGATTTAGAAGTTCTCTCAACTTTTTAATAGTTATTAAATGCTTACATGGGGACTGAACACATTTAAATAGGTTTATTAAAACTTTGAGGTTAATTAAGCTCATCTTGTTTATTTTAGTGTATTCCCCTGATGAGCAAAAGTAGTTCAGTCCAATTAATGTATTAAAGGAAATCCGTGAACGTAGAATTTCTAATCCTCCGTGAGAAGGACGGAATGCGTTTTTGAAATTGCAGCCTGAAGGCTTTATCATTAAATTCTGCATTGATGTCACCGGTCTCTAGTGATTGGATAGGCTGCATTCTCAGTGATGTCACCGCTCTCTAGTGAATAGATAGGCTGCATTCTCAGTGATGTCACCGGTCTAGTGAATGGATAGGCTGCATCCTCAGTGATGTCACCGGTCTCTAGTGAATGGATAGGCTGCATCCTCAGTGATGTCACTGGTCTCTAGTGAATGTATAGGCTGCATCCTCAGTGATGTCACCTCACCAGTCTCTAGTTAATAGAGAGGCTACATTCTCAGTGATGTCACCGGTCTCTAGTGAATGGATAGGCTGCATTCTCAGTGATGTCACCGGTCTCTAGCAAGCAGTAGATCTATGCAAAAAGGTGTTAAAAAAACGCTTTAACAGAGGTCAATACTTACCTGTGTCTTCCCCGCGCGTTCCCGTCCGAAAATGTGAAGATCCTCCGCAAAGCATCCTCTGCGGCCGCAAAGCATCTTGAGGCGGGCGCATGCGCAGTTCGGATTTTTGGCCGGGAGACGAGCAGAGACACAAGGTTAGTCTATGGACGGCGTGCACCCGCATGCAGACATCGTGGGACAGGAAGTGCCAGCAAGGACAGAGGAGTCGGCGCTGGATCAGAGAGCCGCCGCACCGCTGGAGGGACAGATGAAAAGGACAGGAAAGAAGAAGAAGATCGGATTAAGAGACATCATTTAAGGTAAGTGCTTTCATTAACATTGGGGGGAGGGGAAAAGAAAATTGACTTTAATGTCACTGTAAAACTTTTTTGGTAATAGAAGTTATTTATCTGAAAGAATTCGCATTGCAGAAACTTCAAAGCGCAGCGCGTAGTCGAAAACCCCAACATTTGACCAAGCAACTCCATTTTACTTCGCGGCAATCAATTCAGCATCATTTAATAAACCTTTCAAAGAATTAGCAACCCCATAATGTACATGACATTAATTTTTACAGGCTTTTAGACATAATTTAGAAAAACAGAGCTAATGGGGCATGTTTACTGAGAAGCTGCATAATAGTGACGCTGCGGAGAGCAGATCGGGGAGGATAGCTGTACAGTCGGTGGCGTACGGCGGCTCCGGACGCCAAAACGGTCGAGATGTCCCCGAGCCAAGTTGCTTCTCACCGCGTTTCAAAGCCGGCGTTGGATGCTGAAAGTCATTAGGACTTTTTATGATGCCCTTTGTACTTCCTGTGCTATAAAATTCACAACTCGGTAGCTCCGAGAGTCCCTGTAACCCAGTAAAAATGACGGATGGCAACCACTGTTCTTAAGACGTTTAACGGACTCTGGCTGAGCGAATCCACCCTTCTCCTGCCAGCCAGGAGGAAGCCGCCACCAAGCACACATGAAAATAAATGCGGTTTTAGCTTTTCAATCTGCGCCGGGTCATTTCTATTTAGCCTTAGTGCGCCCTTTTGTGTTTGCAGATCTTGCAGTACAGTCGGCTATAATAAATGTTATGTCATTTTAAAGCAGATCTGAACCCGAAAGCTGGCCGTTGGGGGTGGGCTCGTGTTTGGAGTAATCACGGGACGAGTTTAAGCTCTTCCAAACACGGAAGGAGCTCTTCTTCTAAAAGGGGAAGGAATCTCCTTCCACTACTACCCGATTGTGGCTGGATTGCATTGCAGCCGGGCTCAGTTTGTTGTAAGGCGGGAGGGGGCGAGGCGGTGCATTAACGTGAACGGCACCGCAGCGACGCCCTCTGTCCGCAATGCGATCGGCCGCATTGGGAATGCAAGGCACATCAGTGCCTGCTGTCTGGTCATAAAAAATGCTGCAAGCACTATTTTTTTCTCACCGTACTGGACCGCAGGCATTGATGTGCCGTGCATTTCCATGCAGCCGATCGCATTGCGGCCAGAGGGCGTGGCTGTGGTGCCATTCACGTTAATGCACCGCCACGCCCACTCCCGCCCCACAACAAACTGAGCCCGGCCGCAATGCAATCCAGTGCGTTCCGGCCGCAATCGGGTCAGATTGCACTGAGGATGGTGTGTGAACGAGGGTCGGAATGCACTGAGGATGGTGTGATGGTGGGAACTGAGGATGGTTTGTCCCAAGGGGTGGGGTGCAGTGACATCATTGTTATTATTATTATTATTATTATACAGGCTATGTATGGTGCCAACAGTTTGCGCAGCGCTTTACAATATAATCAGGGCATTACAGTTACAATACAAGTCAAGACAAGATGGTAAGGAGGGCACTGCCCATGAGAGCTTACAATCTAAGCTCCCATGGTTATGTTTGGTACATGACATTTACCTAATATGGCCATAAATGGTAATGACGTCAACGCAAGCAGCTGTGCGGCGGGGAATGCCCCGGGTCGCAACTGATTTGGGCAGGTGGACCATATCACTTCCTTGTTTGGAGGAGCCCAGGTTCGGACCGAATAATTGGACAAGGAGAAAATCAGCTTAAAGGGGAATTCCACTTTTCCAGGGGAATTTGGGGAAATTGAATTACCCCCACCTATCTTCTCCCCTCTACCCCTCTTCCCCCCCACTGCTCTTACCAGTCAACAATGGCTCCTTCCCCTCCACGACTCCTGATGTAATATCTGTACTCAGTACGGAGCACTCATAGTGACAAATGGTCACCTGACCAGTAAGAAGACCTTCTTGCTAAGAAGGAGCAAGGAAAGAGAGGAAGGACCAATTGTTGACAGGTAATAACGGGGTGGGGGGGGGAGGAGGAGAGGGGCAGATTGGTGGGGGTAATACCCCTTTCCCAAATTCGCCTGGGAAAGGGGGAATTAGTCTTTATTGTGAGCTCCCTACAGTTCTCTGCTGCTACACTTCTAGTCACTAGTGTCTGAAACATGTCAGAATAACAGCGGGAGAACAATGGAGCCTCTCTGTGCTGGGACCTGTGTCTGGTTTACATTCTGGTTAGATTCGGTAAATACTGTATACCAGGAATTCAAGAAAAAAAAAAAAATATATATATATACGCATTTTTAAAAATGAATACAGAATTGCCTTTTGAGACCAGTGGGAACGTCTTACATTGTGTGAACGAATCACGTGGACATTCTGTTGTATAAGAATCTAAATTTCTTTTCGGTCGTTTTGGAAGAATGAAAAACCTAAATTTCATGGTGATCTTACAAAATCCGTTTTTCTACCTCCTTTGGCGTCTCTTCGTTGGTTTGGAGAAGGCCGGTGTAAAATCGGACTTGACACTGACACAGATGGCGGTGAAGATCCTCAGATTGCACTGCGTGTCTCCATCGTTGCTTAGCAGCCCCTTCCTAGAATTTGTATATGAATTGTAGCAACATTGTATCAGACTTAGAACGGCCCTTCATTGTAAACGGAATACCAATTCTGTCCATTCAGTGGTTGGCTGTCGGGGAGGGCTCAGGGACTTCCGTCAATCATGGAGCCTCTCATCTTTAACGGAGGGTAATAGACACGGGACTTAGACACTATAACATTACAGGAGGACCTGGATTAAAGAGGGGAAGGGGCAACTATATGGCAGATGAGGTTTTTTGTTTTTTGTGAAGCCCATGGAACGTGCGTCTAAACAAACTTCCCCCTGTGTCACAACACAAGCGATCAAGGCTCCTGACAGGGGTTGAGACTGTTGGTCCACCAACCCGAAGGCCGGTGGACCCATTTCCTTCGGGGACCTGCAGAAACAGGTCCCTCACAGAACTAGGCAGGGGGGATCTCCCGAAGAGAAACCCCCCTCCTGGGTGGGAGGAGACAGAGAACCCCGTAGGAGGCACAGAATCTCCTCCCAGCATCAGGAATAGGCCCCGAAGAAACCTGCACCATCAGCATCTGTGGGTCAATGCCAAAAAAAGGCCAATCGTGTATCGTGCATAGAGTGCAATAAATAATAAGTGCCAGTGCACCACGCTGACAGGCCCTAGGGGTGCAGATGAGGTTTAATGTTGATCAATGTAAAGTAATGCACTTTGTGTTTAAAAATAGGCAAACGGAATACATATTAATGGGTGCTCCTCTAGGGAAGTCAGAAATGGAAAGATTTGGGGGTCATAGTAGACCACAGATTGAACAATAGCTTGCAATGCCAGGCTGCAGCAAACAAAGCGAGCAGAGCTCTCTCTTGTATTATAAAGGGAATGTACTGTAGAGATAAATCCATAATTTGGCCACTTTATAGATCGCTGGTTCGGCCTCATTGGGAGTACGTGGTCCAGTTTTGGTCACCAATCCACAGAAAGGATGTCTTTGAGCTGGAAAGTGTCCAGAGAAGGGCAACTAAACTAATTAGGGGGCTGGAGGACCAAAGCTATGAGACAAGGTTACTAAATCTAAATATGTTCACGCTGGAAGTGAGGAGATTCAGAGGGGACATGATTTTGACGTACAAGATGTTCAGTGATGATGGCAACATCAGCAATAAACTTTTGACGGTAAACTCCCTAACAAAGACTAGAGGCCACCACCTAAAATTGGTGGAGAAAGGATTTAAGCACAAGGGGCATAGAGGCTTCTTCTCAGTAAAGGTGCCCATACACTGTACAACCATCGCAAGACCATAGTCTTGCGATGGTTGTAAAGTATTTAAAAAACGTACGATCTGCCCATCTTGGACAGGCAGATCGTACTCTCGATCATCGCAAGCCGCGCCCCCATGAGGGGTGGGTTTCCGATGACCGCAATGCTGAACGGGCAGTGTGCGCGTGACCACACCGGCGATTGCGGGATTTCCCGCGATTCTCGTACGAGAATCGAGCAGTTTATGGGCACCTTAAGAGTGGTTAGTGTCTGGAACTCGCTGCCACAAGCAGTGGTATCAGCGGAGAGTATTGAATCATTCAAAAAGCATTTAGACAACTTCCTCAGAGACCGTAACATACAGGGTTTCCATGTACCCTTAAAACTAAGCCCACACAGGGACTCGTACACACGCATACACATGCAGAATCGCATACATACACACAATAGGCTGAACTTGATGGACCTGTGTCTTTATTCAACTTCAAATACTATGTAACTATGTTTACAAGATCCGCCCGCACTCCTTGCAGACCTTGCAATCGCGGTGGTGCCCATGGTGATCACACGGATGGCGCCATGCAAAACTCAGAGTAGTCGCAACAGGTCACCGGCCCACACACAGATGAATTCAATATCTCTTTGATATGTTTATTGAAGAATGTCACAGCATGTCATTAGAAGCTGAAGCCAGCATTTCGTGACCTCATAGGGACCCTTTATCGGAGCGACACAGTGACCTCAATACCAATAAACATATCAAAGAGATATTGAATTCATCTGTGTGTGTGCCGGTGACCTGTTGTGACTATTCTCATCTTTAAAGTGTATGTGATCTCCAAACCCTTTTTTCAGCTTTCTTGGCCTACTGTATCCAGTTTGGATGAGAAGACCCGGCTCACAGTTGGCAGAACAGTTCATTACAAAGGTGTTCAATTGGGTTGAGGTCAGGGCTCTGTGCAGCCCACTTGGGTTCTTTCACACCATACTGGTCAGGTCATGATTTCGTGGACTTGGCTTTGTACACAGTGGGACGGCCATGTTGAAACATAATCCTGCCAAGCCGCAGCTGTGTTGGATGCCTGGCACCCCTGTTGCCAATTGTGCCCTGTGCTCACCATGGCAACAGGGCCGAGGGGGCGCAGCCAAGCCGGCACTGGCTGTGCCCCCTCTTAGCTGCGCCTGAGGCGAGTGCCTCACTCGCCCCATGGCAGCTACAGCCCTGTCTGGTATTATTAGTACCCTTCACTGGAAACACCTGCTTTCAATCATTTGGGTCCGCATACTTTTGGCCACATAGTAGATGTGATGGTCAGGTGTCCATAAACGTTTGGTCATAAACCCTCAAGAATCATTTTTTTGAACGATTTAACTTGCTTTCTTTTCATTGTGTTCTCCGTCCGCCGTTTCAGTCCACGCTCAGGGTAGCGGGCTGTTCTTCAGCGTACACGATATCTCTGTGTTCGGAGTGACACCTGGGTATATTCTCTTTTTAATGACTAACAAGCGTGAGCTACAGAGCTGGCTGACCCTCAATACCTCTGTGATTGACAAGTGCCGGGGCTGTGGAATTCTCTCCAGCACAGAAGTGACCGGCGCGACCTGCTGGACGTCTTCTTCTGCAGATTCGCTTTCTGCTCTCATAATGCGGCTCAGCATGGCACTGGGTCTGTCTGCTAGAGCCCGTCTGTTTCCTGACCGTACTGCACTAGAGGAAGATCTGCTGGTATGTATCAAAAGTCCATATAACCCATTTTTTTTTTCTTCTGCTGGTTTGTATGTGTCAACCGTTCTGGAGTCAGATGTGGCAATGACAGACATTCAGCCGGCCCTCAATGCCTCATTGATGCCATTGTATCCAACTCCTTTTATAGATAGAATCCGTGGGCATAGTGTCGACCTATTGAATGGGTTTTTATCACCTTTTCTATGCCGTATTTGTCTATATTTTGTTACTTTTGAATCAGTTTCAGGGCCATAAGACTTGTGCGCCGTCAGAAAATGCGTTTAGTTTCATTTCGGAATATCCGTTATTTCGTAATTCTTGTCCGAAACTCAATTCTGATTCGTACGAAATACAAATTTTCGTTGGTTTTGTCACATTTTCGTAAATTTACGAACATTCGTTATGATGAAGTTAAAAAGCAAAAATACCTTTGTTAATATATTGGAGTCGATGGTAGTTGTTTTTTTTATCCGAAATACGAAATTCCGTTAACGGATTTCTGATCTGAATTTTGTATTTCAAATAAAAAAAAAAACTACCATCAACTCCAATATATTAACAAAGGTATTTTTGCTTTTTAACTTCATCTTTTACCTTCGTTATGACGAATTTTCGTAAATTTACGAAAATACGTTAATGGAATTTCGTATTTCCTGCCTGTATTGTAATGCAACTCTCAGCAGCAGAAGAGAAAATCTCTGATTGGTCAACCAAACGAAATACGAAATTCCGTTAACAGATTTCGGATCCGAATTTCGTATTAAAAAAAAAAAGACCATCAAGGCATCAACTCCAATATTAACAAAGGTATTTTGCTTTTTACCTTCATCATAACGAATGTTCGTAACGGAACAAAAATACGTTAACGGAATTTCGTATTTCGTTCCTGTATTGTAATGCAACCCTCAGCAGCAGCGGATCCAAATTTCGTATTTCGGATAAAAAAAAAATCATGTCATTTTGTTCAACCTCATTTACAGGGGTAATATTAGTTCCTGTTTCAACCAAATTCGGATCCGAAATTCGTTAAAGGAATTTCGTATTTCGGATATAATTCGGAAACTGCAATTCGGATTTCGGATGCTTCCGAAATTTACGAATTTCAGGAAATTCGTATGAATTTCGATTCGTAACGAAACGAATCGCACATGTCTACTATACACCAGACACAGGTCACAGCACAGAGAGGCTCCATTGTTCTCCCGCTGTTATTCTGACATGTTTCAGACACTAGTGACTAGAAGTGTAGCAGCAGAGAACTCTAGGGAGAGAACTGTAGGGAGCTCACAATAAAGACTAATTCCCCTTTCCCAGGCGAATTTGGGAAAAGGGTATTACCCCCACCAATCTGCCCCTCTCCTCCTCCCCCTCCTCGCACATGTCTACCATAATGTGGAAAAGGCTTTTATCTGACAACCCACCCTTACAATTCAGTCAAATATATTGCACGTGCTAATGTATCGAATTGTAATATACACCCAACTGTAAGACTGAACTTCAGGCAAACACATTGTTAAAATGTAACCCGTTCTACCCTCCAAACATTTGTGATTCTGTTCGGTGCGCTTTGTGATTCAGGCACCCCTGCCGGACATCACAGCTAGGCCGATGACTCCACTTTTTTTCTTACAATAAAGCAATATATTTTATTCTCCCTCATGCCCACATTTGGTTGGGACGGTTTAAAAGCACACTGATGACCTGAGGTTAGGATGACAACCTGATTGGCTTATGGGGCTACTGTTCTTTCTTCCAGTCTAAGTTCTACTGTACAAAAGATTATAGGAAGTTTAGTAACTGAATACAGTAACTGGATTAAATTGTAATAAGTATTATTATTATACAGGATTTATATAGCGCTAACAGTTTGCGCAGCGCTGTACAATACAAGGAAGACATTACAATCACAATACAATTCAAGACAGGATGGTAAGGAGGGCCCGCGCCCCTGAGGGCTTACAATCTAAAGATCTTTACTGTATATATGTCCATTATAACTATACCTTATGCTCCTATAAATGTTTTGACTTTTTATTTAAAATTGATTCTTTGATAGTGTTACCTATGTCCAGTCTCTTAGGTGGCCAGTGTGGGCTCTCACCACTCGCTCTCACTAGAGAGTCTCACGGGTGGGTGCAGGTGCAGCAGAGGCAGCTCTCTAATTAGGCTCTCAGATGATCAGTGGGGCTCTCTGGTGGCCTGTGCAGGCTCCCAGGTGATCAGTGGGGCTCTCAGGTGGCCTATGCAGGCTCTCAGGTGGCCAGTGGTTCTCTCAGGTGGTCAATGTGTGCTCTCAGTTGATCAGTGGGGCTTTCAGGTGGCCCGTGCGGTCTCTCAGGTGGCCCGTGCGGTCTCTCAGGTGGCCCGTGCGGTCTCTCAGGTGGCCCGTGCGGTCTCTCAGGGGGCCTGTGCGGTCTCTCAGGTGGCCTGTGCAGGCTCCCAGGTGATCAGTGGGGCTTTCAGGTGGCCCGTGTAGGTGGTCAATGTGTGCTCTCAGTTGATCAGTGGGGCTTTCAGGTGGCCCGTGCGGTCTCTCAGGTGGCCCGTGCGGTCTCTCAGGTGGCCCGTGCGGTCTCTCAGGTGGCCCGTGCGGTCTCTCAGGGGGCCTGTGCGGTCTCTCAGGTGGCCTGTGCAGGCTCCCAGGTGATCAGTGGGGCTTTCAGGTGGCCCGTGCAGGCATCAGGTGATCAGTGGGGCTCTCAGGTGGCCCGTGTGGTCTCTCAGGTGGCCATTGCAAGCTCTCACCAGGGGTCCAAAGTGTATCACGGTCGTGTGCGGGCGCAGCAAATGTGGCTCTCTAATTAGGCGGCCACTCGCTCCTCACTAGGGCCTAGAGAGGCCCCAGCGAGAGGCTTTCTAATATGCCTGATTAGAAAGCCGCCTCTGCCTGATTGTAGCTGGCCCGGATTGCCTGGGCTGGCCAGGACTAGTAGTCCTAGTAGTGCAGGTGGCAGAGAGGCGGCGGAGGGAGTGGCACTATCTCAGGGGAGGCAATTGGGCCCCCTCCCTGGATCCACCACTGCCTATAGCTGCCGGTGGCTGCGGCCCAGTTCCTAACAGGCCAGGGACCAGTACCGCTGCCAGGGGGTTGGGGACCCCTGCTCTAGAACATCCAAGATAGTTGAAAGAAGCTTTATTTACCCTCCTGAGCCATTTAAATCCAACTGCATTCTTAAAATTAATCTAAACCAAAACTTTTTCTTTTATTTCTGAAAAAATAGAGAATTGTTAAAAGCTCCATCAGGATTTTGTTTTTCATTTTTGCTATTTGTGTCCTATTGGGGAAATTGTACTTCACTGCCTGTCCTATGGGCGCAACAGGAAGTGTGTAGAAATCTCTCTGAAGTGGGGGGGAAATCCTCTTTTAGTTGTCACCAGAACGGGTGTCCTCAGTCAAAGAGATTTCACCTTTATTCCTGTTGTGGAGACGACTCCACAACAAGAATAAGAATAATTTTGGATTTGTCATTGCTTTCTCTCTCGGCGATAATGTCACCAGAACAGATAGAGGGTGAAACTCCCCAGAGGGGATATGTGCTGTGATAAAAAAAAAACAACCCAATAAATGTTCCAGGCCTTCCCTACTCTATCCAAAACTAAAAAGAAAAAAATAGATTTGGGTACGTTCAGTGGCGTCCCGAGGCTGGGTGACACCCGGACTTGTAACCGAATGTCACCCCGCCGAGACGTCACTGCGCATGCGCGTGACGTCACCACGCGTGTGCGTGATGATGTCATCGCGCACGCGCGGCAGTATTCTGATACCTGCCGGCGGCCATCTTGGTGATGGACGCCGACAGAGAGAGGAGGGGACAGTCACCCGGCGGGATAAGGTATGCCGCCGGGACCCCTCCTCTCTCCTGATACAGTCGGGCGTTCGGTCCATGACCGAGCGCCCGACTTTTCAGAGGGGGGTGACACCAAAATGGCTGTGAGTCATTTTGGTGTCACCCCTCCAATGGTGTCACCCGGGTGCGGGCCGCACCCCCCTTGTGACGCCACTGGGTAAGTTCACTTTGTAGTAAAATGTACTATGCAATAAAGTGGCCCCGGCATTCTGAAAAAACATTCTTCAGTGGGATGCCTTAGATGCTGCAGATCCCCCAACGGATCTCTCATCCAAGATTCTGTGCAGTACGCGGCGGATGTCACTGAATGGAAGTTTATAAGCCAGGCTTTACAAATCCCATCGTGGCTCTGCCTCTGGGAGTCATGCCTGTGGCCACGGTAGTCTTGCAAAGCCTAATGGGAATTGTAGTTTCACCACAGCGGAAGGGCCAAAGTTTGGTTACCCCTAATTTTAAGTATGTGCCTCCACTGAAGAATGTTTCTATAAATACTGGGGCCCCTTTATTTCATAGTACATTTTTAATACTCCCCAAAATTGTTCCCTGTTTAAAGGAGAACTATGAGGTGAGGTGAAAATCACTCATCCTCATAGTTCCAGCCGGCGTGTGACAATGAGATCGGGAAGTGAGCGAACACATACCGTCGCTCGCTCACTTCTGGATCCTGTCCCTGCAGAAAGCGGTGACTGTCACTTCTGGCTCCCTGCAGGGATTCCCCCCCCTCCCCGCTCTGATCCTCCAGCGCTGACTGGCGGAACGGACGGGGGAGGGGGCGGGTACAGCTGGCTCTGCCTCTAGATAGGCAGAGCCAGCTGTCACTCACGCAGCTGGGTGGATCCAGACAGTAATGTCGGGATCCGTCCCGGCTGCGGCGTCTCAGTATACCGTGAGCTGTAGCTTCCTATATACCGATGCTCCTCGCTTAACGACTTACCTGTTTTGCGACCACTCGCACTTACGACCGACCTCCGAGCGACTTCCGACCTCGCGCGTCAGCATCAGAGTGACGTCCGCCGATCTTCACTGCGGGTCCCGGTGAGTATTTTCATTGCCCGATGTACAGTACACTGTTCGGTACTGTACATCTGTAACGCTATACAGTACTGTACTAATGCAGTACAGTACTGTATAGAGTTCCTCACTTAACGATCATTCCGTTTAACGACCTGGTCGTAGGAACGAAACTCGGTCGCTAAGTGAGGAATACCTGTACTGAGCTTTGGGTCATGGGAGGAGGCTAGTTTGTGTCCTCCCATGACCCTTAGGAGAACTATGGGGAAAAGCACTGATCCCATAGTTCTCCTTAAAGGACTCTACAAACACTAAACCACATATGGCCACCATGCAACATCAATTCAAAAGAAAAACACAGACATTTAATAGAAAAACATGAAATATCTTACTAGAGACACACTAAATATATAAAATAAATATCACCATGGTGTAACTATAAAAATCCCCACAGTTCAGATGTTCTGATACGTCTCTCTGTCGTGTCCTATCAGGTTGTTTACAATGTATCTTCATAAGAGGAATCCAGAGGCTGATTATCTCTGTTTCTCAAAGTGCATTTTAAACATTCGTCCCACACAGTCTGGAGAGCTCCAATTAAGGAGGAAAGGTTAGTATTGCATTAGTGTTTGAGCTCCGAACGTTCAGTTTGCTCCACATATATCCAGGAACCAGGCAGGGTAATTGTCTTGGGATATACGTGTCCAAATGTATCCCTTTTCAAAGAAACAAATTGTCCAGAATCCTTTCAGACACGACAGTCACATCCATAGAGAACCCGCCATCAAAGTGCCAGCATATAGTCAAAGATAAAATGTCAGGTTCCGAGCCGTACTCTGTTACTGTCCACGGAGGGATTCTGTGTCACAGGAGTGATTGGATTTAGGGCGAGCATCCAATAAGTATATCATTACATTTGAGACTAATTTGTTTTACGTTGGATTACACTTATACTATGTAAGGAGGTGAGGAAAGAATATGCAACTTGAGAGAGCTGATGAACTATGCAATATGTAAATGCATGATTGTGTCCAGCTCCTGGTTTACACTTTATTGAAAAGGAAATGTCAAGTAGGAGAACTATTCAGGTTAAGGCTTTCCCCCATAGTTCTCCTTAGGGTAATGGGAGGACACAAACTAGCGTCCTCCTGTCACCCTAGGCTCAGTATACCGCGAGCTGTAGCTCCCTATATACTGAGACGCCGCAGCTGAAGCGGATCCCGACAATTGTGCCGGGATCCGCCCAGCTGCGTGACTGACAGCTGGCTCTGCCTATCTAGAGGCAGAGCCAGCTGTACCCGCCCCCTCCCCCGTCCGTTCCTCCAGTCAGCGCTGGCGGATCGGAGAGGGGGGAATCCAGCCCCTCCCCTGTCACGGCAGAGAGCCGTGACAGGATCGAGAGGTGAGCGAACGCCGGTATGTGTTCGCTCACCTCCCGATCTACTGAGCCGACCTGTGACAGTCTCATTCTAAACCCTCCGGTGTTTTTGCACATATATAAGGCTAGCAAGCAGTAGATATATGCAAAAAGTTTTTTTTAAAAACCCGCTTTAACAGCGGTTTAAACTTACCTCGTTATCGCTGCGCCCTCCCGCCCGAGTATCCGAAACTGCTCGGGCGGCCGCAAAGCACCTTGGGGCGGGCGCATGCGCAGTTCGGATTCTCGGCCGGGAGACGAGCAGAGACGCAAGGTAAGTCTATGGACGCGTGCACCCGCATGCAGACACCGCGGGATCGGAAGTACCTGCAGGGACAGAGGAGTCGGCGCTGGATCGGAAAGCCGCCGCACCGCTGGAGGGACAGATGAAAACATCGGGAAAGAAGAAGAAGATCGGATTAAGAGACCTCATTTAAGGTAAGTGCTTTCATTAACATTGGGGGGAGGGAAAACATTTTTGACTTTAATGTCACTTTAAGGGTAGCCTGAGATAATGAGGGTGACCTCTCTTGCTGCTCCAGTCCAAAAAAAACCTGAATGGTGAAACAGGTGCGTAAGGACAAGAAGTGGCACGGGTGCCGGAGAGTGATGTCGATTCTGGAGAAGCTGTGTACAGGTTGCAGAGGTCTTCTAGCAGAATGCAAGTGCTAGACGCATGATCCCTGTAGGAGGGTCGAGGCAAGCCGGGTCTGGCTGCGGACTACCAAATCAGCAGACAAGATGTGGTCAGGGACAGCCTTGGGTCGATAACTTGCTGGCAGCGTGGCACCAAACGACAGGCGAATGAGTAGTCCAAAACAGGATGAGGTCAGTGGATGCAGAGCAGAAGCAGAATGTCAACAAGCTGGGGCGGTAACGGGTGGTCAGGTCAGAAAAGCAGGTTCAGGAATTCAGTAACAAGGTACAGCTGAAGATCAGTCAGCATGGAGGCTAGAGTGTCTCAGCCAGAAATAGCCCATGTGACACCACTGTTTGAAATGAGCACGTGCCCACATCTGTATGCATGCTGTGGAAGGCGTGCATGCCCGAGAGGCCCACGGCAGCACACAATTCTATGTGCAGAACTATGCACATGCGCACACACACACGTGCGCATTTGCCTGCTCAGAACTCTGCACATGCGCGCACACACACACACACTTGCGCATGTGCCTGCTCAGAACTTCAGGCCACACATGCTGGTTCTGGCTTCCTGACAGGAATTGTTCAACAGTCAACACATTATTATCTTTGACTTTATACTGGCTCTTTAATCCACTTTAATAGACTTTGATGGCAGGCGTTCTATAGACAGGACTGTCGTATCGGAAATGATTCTGGACAAGATTTTTCTTCAAAACAGGGACACATTTCGTCAGATAACCCGTGTCTTTATTCAACCTCACGTATTATGCCACTATATATATTGATTCATGGTGGCCGTATCCATTTATAGTGTGGTTCAGTGTTTGTACAGGGAAAAAAGAATTTTGGGGGGATTTAGCTCTTGTATACCGGGGATTCTAAACGGGACCATGTCAGCGAGGTTGGTAATCATCACAATAAAGGGGTTTTCTTCATAGCACATTTTAATACAAAGTTGTACTTGCCCTCTAAAAAAACACTCTAAATTTGCCTTTAGTATTGATTGCAATGCACTTCGCAGAAATGGCAAAGAGTAAACTCCCTATTTCCCTCATCTCTACTATTGAGACCCACCCAGAGCTCCCTCATAAGGCCACCTCCTTCCCACCCAACAGCTTACAGTACAAGCCTGATTTCATCTTTAAAGGAGAACTATGGGGTCAGGGCTTTTCCCCATAGTTCTCCTGAGGGTCACGGGAGAACACAAACTAGCGTTCTACCATGACCCAAAGCTCAGTATAGTATTTTACATGCTAGCTTGTGAGTGTGCCAGGAAAACCTTTAGCTGTTTGACTCCAAAGCTCAGTATATCGCGAGCTACAGCTCGCGGTATACTAAGATGCTGCAGCCGGGACGAATCCCAACATTACTGTCTGGATCCACCCAGCTGCGTGATTGACATTACCAGGTTCATAACCCAGCGTGGTGAGAGGAGAGCTCTCTGAAGTGTATGCGTTTCTTTCCATTTGCAGAAAGCATCATTTAAGGGGTGGCCTGTGATCTTTTGCAGTGCTACCGTATTAGAGATAATTGGATACTTCTGTCAGATAGACGGGTCTGATACCTTGTTGCATGTTTTGACGTTTGAGTCCATTTCTCCTCTTCCTTTAATTGTACCCTGCATTTCACTGCTGAGAGGGCGATTCAGAGCCGGCGTACACACACACACACGCACATGCACACGGGCGGACGCAGCGGTTTAGCATCCGCAACATAATTACCATCTCTGTTTGCATTAATTTGTAGCAGCAGCGGTTGAACCCAGAGCGTCTTGTGTGGGCTGTTTTTTTTCATGTGGGAAATATGAAGATGCCTTTGCGTTTAATGTCTCTCGTTTCACGCTGTTTTATGCGTATTCCGAGAAAGAAGGAAAGCATTCTCATTTTTTTTTTTCCCTCTGACTTATTTTCCAGTCGTACTAATGTCATCTTTGATGCCCTTTGAAAGGGAACTGTCATGGGCTGCCAGCTTTTAAGCGGGAGATCGTGCTAAGCGAAGTTGGTTTTCCTGCTCAGAGATTCTTCCTTCTGTTGTTTTTTGCTCTTTTCTGAAATGATAAATGAATTAAGCAAACGCGATTTTCTGGAACACCCTGCGTCTTAAAGCGGACCTTTAATTAACTTTACAAGTCCGCATGAATAAATTCCTGACGTGTCTCCAATACACAGCAACAGTATCGTTACTCCACCTGTTTACCATTGAAAAGCCATTATCCGAAGACATGCCGGTAGGTTAATTGGCTCCTGTCCAAATTGGCCCTCATATGTATGCCTGTGAGATAGGGCCTTAGATTGTAAGCTCCTTGAGGGCAGGGACTGATGTAAATCGGCAACTATGTAAAGCGCTGAGAAAATTGTCGGCGCTATATAAATACCAATAATAATAATTGAACTCCAGTCAGTGACTTTGGCTGGGATGATTTCATCAGTCTGCTGCAGGCAGGAGGAAGCATTAGTCCTCAGTCTCCCCTTCCCCCAGTGATCAGCCTGCAACATTGTAACTCTGTTATTAAAATTACATTCCGGGGTTACAATTAAACTCCGGGGTTAAATCTTAAAAATACATTCAAGTTCCTTAACTATTGACAACAATGTATCTTATTTGTGTATCACTCGGCTGTAGATCCTCCAATCATCTCTGAATTGGTGCCGACACTGTGCTTCCTTCTGCGGGGGGCTACTTGTGTTCCCCATGGTCCCTGTGTGTGTTGTAAAGTAGTCACCGCTCCAAGCTCACTCCCGGGATGGACTACAATCTCAGATTTAGCTTACTGATTTGTATGGAGATCGTAGTCCATCACAGAAGTCACATCACATGCATGTCAACGGTGCCATCCGTTCCGTATTGCTCTGACCAACAGGCGATCCGTGCCAGGATCTATTGCTGATCGGAACTTACAGGCACCCATGTGAAAGGGGCCATAAGCTTCTGCTCTGTACATTATTTGTATCTCCTAGAGTGGGCAGAAGCAACCAGTTTGAATTCCCTGCATTTTGTAGAGATTTCCTCTTACTTCCTGTTGGATCATTGGGACAAAGTGAAGGGCTGACAGGAAACAGACAGCAGAAAATAGACTGCCAAAGGTTGTAACCCTTCCCTTCTCTATCCAAAACCTAAAATATATATATATATACTCAGGACCGGATTTCCCACAAGGCCAACCAAGGATCGGCCTTGGGGCAGCAGGGAGTAGAGGGGCAGCAGGGGTGTGGAATTCCTATCTCCCGATGCCCGGGTGGCTAGTTGTTTTCTACATTTAGCCCTGCTTTGGGCAAGCAGAGCGAAATGTATAGCGTGGAAGCCGCTGCTTGCTTTGTACAAGTGACCAAGAGATCACGTGTATGCAGCCTGCAGGTCTGCCATTCTCCATGGGGGGGGGGCCTTGGGGCAGCAGAGAGAGTAAATCCGGCCCTGTATATACTGTATGTGACTGGCAGGATTATTTTATTGCTTTACAGAACCCCTGAAATGAGATTTGTTTTCCAAGGCAAAAAGAGAATTTGGCAGCGCAGCTTGCCCGGTATACAATCACATGTGCACATGTGTAGAACTATATGATGAACTACTTGCAGATTAAGCTGCGGAAATTAAATTTTACATCATTTTTATTATTTCCTCATCAGAGCTTCTCTACGCTGATGTCGTTTTGCTGTCACGTGTCTTAATTGACAACCCTGAACCTTCCTGGAGAGGTGGCGAGCGGGGTACGTTTGTAGGTTGGGGGGGGGAGGGAGACATTTTTGAGGGATCGGCTGCATTTATTTTGTGCTATTATCGGCGTTAAAGGTTACTAAGCATAATTATAGAAATATAAATGGAGCGAGAGCTTGGCGCGCTTCCACTGTGTGTTTTTGTTCCGCGGTTTGTATTCAGGATTAGCTTGTAAACAAACATTCGGGAGGAACGAGGAGGAATACCTATTACGAGCCCTCCAGAGCGCGTGGTGCTCAATGGCAGCACGTGAATGCCACTTTGACTGCGTTTCTTGAATGTTCCTGCTAAGAAACACGCCAAATAAAAGAGGAAACCTCTTTTGGTTCTGGATACATTGTTATCTGGTTCCTGGAATCTGGGACAGATGTTTTTGGTGCAAGAGCATAAACCCAAACGTACTTCAGCATGAGGTTCTGTATATATCTATTATAGGAAAAAATTAAATCTAATTTTTACAATATATTTACATTTTAGTTGCATCTTTCAGGCCGGCAGGCGGTGCTTTAGGCTTTTTCACATGTTGAAAAAATTCCTGTTGTTTGCTGAGCTCAGTAGCTTCATCTGAAATCTACACCCTCAAGTAAAGGAATCGTATCAGTGGCTCCTCCTTCTGTAGGACTCTCTGAAAGGTTTCAATCAGAGACAGAGTGTCTCAAAGGCTCTTTCAGACACTTTCAATATTAGTCTGGAAATTATTTGTCATGTAATATATGTATATACTGATCATCCATAACATTATGCATAGGTCCCCCTTTTGTTGCCAAAGCAGCCCAGAGCCATTGAGGCATGGACTCCATTAGGCTTCTGAAGGTATGCTCTGGTATCTGGCATCAAGCCATTTGAGTTACAGTAGCTCTTCTATTAGATCGGACTACGCAGGCCAGCCTTCGCTCCCCATGTACATCAATGAGCATTGGCCACCCATGACCCTGTCACTGGTTCAGTGGTTTTCCTTCTTTGGACCACTTGTGGGACATCCCACAGGAGCTTCAGTGTTGCAGTTGCTCTGACCCAGTCGTCTCGCCATCACAATCTAGCCCTTGTCAAAGCCCCTCAAATACTTGTCCTTTTATTTTTGCTTCCAACACATCAACTTCAGAGACTAAATGTTCACTTGCTGCCTAATATAACCCCCCCACTTTCAGGTGCCATTGTAATGAGATAATCAATGTTATTTATTTCACCTGTCTCCCCCACTCAACCACACTTTCAGTCTTTCATATGCCATTGTAATGTACCCCCCCTTTCAGGTGCCATTGTAACCAGATAATCAATGTTATTCACTTCACCTCTCAGTGGTCATAATGTTATGGGTGATCGATGTGTGTGTGTGTGTGTATATTTATACATACCTCTTCTCAAATCTAATTCTCCTAGGTGCTCTAACTTTAAAGGAGAACTATGGGGTTAAGGCTTTTCCCCATAGTTCTCCTTAGGGTAACGGGAGGACGCAAACTAGCGTCCTCCCGTCACCCTAGGCTCAGTATACCGCGAGAGCTACAGCTCTCTATATACTGAGACGCCGCAGCTGAAGCGGATCCGCACAGCTGCGTGAGTGACAGCTGGCTCTGCCTATCTAGAGGCAGAGCCAGCTGTACCCGCCCCCTCCCCTGTCCGTTCCGCCAGTCAGCGCTGGCGGATCGGAGCGGGGAATCCAGCCCCTCCCCTGTCACGGCAGAGAGCCTTGACAGGATCGAGAGGTGAGCGAACGCCGGTATGTGTTCGCTCACCTACCGATCTACTAAGCGACCTGTGACAGTCTCATTGTCACAGGGCGGCTAGAACTATGAGGTGAGTGAGGAGCACTCACCTCATAGTTCTCCTTTAAGGTACCCTGTCCCTGCTAATTGGTCCTAAATTGTACTAAACCCCAATACTAAATGACTAACCTAGCTAGCTATTGCAATTATATACTTATACTAAGTAATCAGGCTTAATATAGACGTGTTTCATGGACATATTTAAACATTCTTAGCAAGGTGCAGATGAGTTTTAACACAAGCCGTCACTGACCTCTGTAGATGCGTGTACTGTGGCGAAATTCAATTTCTAGGTTATTTTCTCTTTGCCAAGTTTACGTTTAAAAATTTTCTTAATGTTACAACCATATTCATGTACAAAGGGTGTCGTTACAAGATGCCCCTGGCTTCTTCCATCTGCAGGATGTAGTCGACTCTGCTCAGATATTCAACAATCGAACGACCTTGACTTCCATTCTCTCCTGGAGTCCCGTACAGCAGCTCTAAACCTAATGCCTATATTACATTTCACAGGTCTACAAAAAGTCCTTTCCCCCCCCCTTTAAGACTTTTTTCTAGTAGAAAATATGCTGTGATGTTTCCTGCCTAGGATGGTGGAGGAAAAATAAATATTAGTTTAGTGATTTCTGATCCTTTAGGACGATACTAAAGCCGTCTATTTTCTGTGCTCACTTCCTGAAGATCCACCCGTCTGGATGGCACGGCTTCGGCTCTGCAGACCACTTCAGCCAGTAGGTGCAGATATTGGGTCTTTATGTCATTTCTCTCTTCAGTTTCCTCTTCATCATTTGTCTCTTCTACATTGCAGTGTGAGCCTTCTGAGCGGAGGAAACAAACACAGTAGAGCGGGGATCGGGCAGAGGTTTGATCCGGCATAAAACCTTGAAGGGACTAAATGACATGCTTTGTAAACTGGGGAGTTTCAGAGACAGAAATGCCGAAAGGGCATTGCATATAACGTAAACAGTCAACCAGATGTAACATTTTGGGGGTGATTTACTAACCTAAACACACGCACGCACCAGGTGCGTGTGATTTTCACACAGCAAAACGTATTTATCAACCAAAAAGTCTCTAAAAGCATATTTCCACTAATGCCATATATGGAAAAATCATGCACATGATGCATATATAATGCTGCTTCACAGTGTAGACAAAAATGGTTAGCTCATGCATTTACATTCCTGCAATCATCAACGCAAGCAACACAACATAGAGCTAATTTACACAACATCACCTTGCAATTTATGCACAACACACCTGCTGGGTGTGTACACACTACAAAGGTGTCTAGATTCCACCCATAGATCATGCTGGGAGGGAACACACTACAGAGGTGTATACTTGTTTGTGGCGTGTTTATAAGGTTAGTAAATCAACCCCTTTAAGTTTAAAGGAAGACAAAAAATATTTGCACCCTTGTAATATTGTCTAAATTGTCCTCGGAAACCGCACCGATTGTTAGTATAAGCCCTCATTCACACTAGAAACGGCCGGCGCGTACAGCTCCGTGCTGCGTGCACGGCCGTATCGTGCAGCTCCCGGGAAGGACAAGTGCTGAGTGTGATTTAGTACGCAGCCCCCGTCCTTCTCTATGGGACCTCGCGGCCATACGCCCCCCTACGCTCACCTCAAGTGCAGGTCCGTGCGGGTGCATGTTTCCTGGCTCGGACGCAGACAGGATCCGAGTACGCTCACCCGCAGCCGCACGGACGTGCAGGGCGGGTGAGCGTAGGGCGGCGTACGGCCGCCGAGTCCCATAGAGAAGGACGGGGGCTGCGTACTAATCATGCGCAGCAGTGATCGGGAAATGTCTCAGTACCTGTGATTGGCACGCTGTCAGCTTCCTGGTGGGCTCGGCACGAGGCGCTTGCGAACACGCCCAAGCCCATCAATATTGTTAACCTCATACCAGCTAATAATTGAGATCAGACTTGCAGTGGGAGTGGCTGATGGGTGGTAGGGGGGAGATTCTTAGATGGGTTCAAAATTAGAAGATGGGAGAAGTAGTTTAGGGTGTGATGTCACCGGTGTGGTCATGTTCGCTAGCAGCCCAATGATCTTGGGGAGTGACTGTTCTGTAAGCTGATAGCAATGTTGAATAGCAGTCCAATGAACAGGCAGGAGGTGATGAAGTGGCCCCGAGTTGGTAGAACTGTAGGCTGCAAAAATTCGTTGTCATCCTCCCTATAGGATGGCCCTCTTGATGGATCTCAAGCAGAGCCATCCCTTTAATGAGCCAGACTGTGGTGGTTTCCTCAGGCGGCATCTCATTGGGTCACATGGGGGTTGAGCCTACTGCCTCTTTTCTGGCCACAGCGTCCCAGGTTGCTTAGAGCTCTTAATAGGCTGTGATGCTCTGGCTTGCATCTTACCCAGCTCACTGACCTCACTGGTTGCCAGGCAACTACCCCTCTGGTAACGTGCGCCACCAACACCCCCTCTGGTAACGTGTGCCGCCAACACCGCTGCCCCAGTAACGTGCGCCACCAATATCCCCCTTGCTAATGTGCGCCACCAATATCCCCCTTGCTAATGTGCGCCACCAACAACTCCCTATTTTCCCCCAAGAAACATGCACTGCCAGCAACCAACCCCAGCCTCAGGCGGTTAAAAGTATAGGGACGCCCCTGATCTCAATAAATATTTTACAAGATTGTGACTTGAAGCTCTGCACCCAATTGACGGTCTCGATAACATCTTTATTCAATGTAGAGTTAAGGAAGACAGTGTAGAAAGAGCCAATGTGTTTCTGGGCGGCATACAAATACACCCATCATCCTCCCGGATTGTAGACTCTGCCTTTAGTATCATATTTGACCAGCCACACCAATAGGATACACCCTGTGGGTCTGGTGCTCTTTCCAATACAGAAGTGATGACAGTACTTCCTATATACGTGTTTTTCCAGCATTTTGGAAGGAACTACAAATGGCAGCATGTTCTGCCAGCCGTAGAAAGTGTACCGTGTCTGTGGTTGTGGCCAGCCAATAGAGAGACCTTTCATCTGAGTTTATATTTCAATATTGATTCATATTTGCTCCATATTAGCAATCTACTCGCACTAGGTTTATTATGTTTGGCACCACCTGCATAGGAGTATAGAAATTTTAGAAACTGGTGCATTTTTCACCGCATATCAGTCTTTGTTAACCCCCCCCCCCCCCCCCCCCCCCCACCACCCCCCCCCCTTCCC
>NW_017306798.1:129524-145388 GCF_000935625.1 Nanorana parkeri | reverse complement strand
AATCATTCTTTTTTTCCCCCCCCCCCCCCCCCACACACACACACACACACACTCTTCTCATGTTGGGGGAACCTGTCATGTGACACGCAAAGAATTAAGCAATGCTCTAATAATTTTTGTAACTATGTATTTATTGGCAGTCATGAAAAAGCCACAAAGACAATAAACAACATCGCAATAAAAGAGAACCAACAAACCATGCGTGGCTTCTTTCCAGGGAGCGCAGCTGGGACAACATACAACATACTGTAATAAAAAAGGAAAGGAATGTTTTTATAGGCGTGTAGCTTCATGTGCAGCGCAAATAAATACCCGACACCTCCTGCGTATTAAAGAAAATTGGGGGGGCGTAAGGAGAGAAGGGTTCGGCCTTAGAGAGACCCTGGCATGAGAGCAGCACATAGTCTGCCTGTGATGGAAGGAGAGTCCTTATCTGTGTGTGTCTTCCATGACGCTACAGAATGTGTTGGCGTTTTATACATTGTTTCATTATTATAGTCAGGAATAAAAAAAACATTTTTTTAAGGTAAATATGCAATTTTGTTAATATTTTGTGTTTGAGAGGCGGTGGAACTACAGGCTGGAAGACATGCAAAAATGTGTTGGTCATGTTGCTCCTGACTCCTCCCAGTGACTCCATGCTTATTAAGGTGCCCATACACTGCACGATTCTCATACGAGAATCGCGGGAAATCCCGCGATCGTACGATAATCGCGCAGTGTATGGAAGGCGTGCGACCGTTCCTAATGTACGGTCGCACAACTTTTGTATTTCCAGCATGTTGGAAAACCAGCCGAGAATCGTACGATTTTCGGCTGGTTTTTAACATGATCGAGAGATAACTGCCGAACAGGCCGGAGTGCGCACGCGCACACTGCCAGTTCAGCATTGCAGTCATCGGAAGCCCGCCCCTCAGGGGGGCAGGCTTGCAATGATCGCTAGTACGATCTGCCTGTCCATGATGGGCTGATCGTATGTTTTTTTAATTACTTTACAACCCTCGCAAGACAAAAGTCTTGCAAGGGTTGTAAAGTGTATGGGCACCTTTATGTTGCCCCCGACTCCTCCCAGTGACTCCATGCTTATTATTTTGCTTCTGACTCCTCCCAGTGACTCCACCCCTATTATGTTGCTCCTGATTCCTCCCAGTGATTCCATGCTTATTATGTTGCTTCTGACTCCTCCCAGTGACTCCACCCCTATTATGTTGCTCCTGATTCCTCCCAGTGACTCCCCCCTAATATGTTGCCCCTGACTCCTCCCAGTGACTCCAAACATATTATGTTGCCCCTGACTCACTTATTCCAGTGACTTCACCATTATTATGTTGCCCCTTACTCATCTCAGTAACTCCACCCCTATTATGTTGCTCCGGACTCCACCTTTATTATGTGGCTCCTGGCTCCTCCCAGTGACTCCACCCATATTATATTGCTCCCGACTCCTCCCTGTCCCTCCACTATTATCAGACGGTTCAATCCGAGGTTTCACTCAAAGTCCGCAATGAGGCTGGCTGGCTGCTGTGCCGTCTCTTTAGGTAAACCTCTGTGCTCTGGGAATCCTTTGCCATGTTTTAAATTGTTATTCATGCAACAAAAATGAATAAAATATAATAAGAAATCAAAACCGTTTTTAAAATGTGTAAATGCTACAAATAAAGTTGTGACATCCAGTGACTGCAGTGCCATCAGGGTTTTAGTCAAAGCCATCAATGAGGCTGGCTGCTGCTGTGCCGTCTCTTTAGTTAGACCTCTGTGCTCTGGGAATCCGTTGCCTTGTTTTACATTTGTATTCATGCAGCAAAAACTAATAAAACTTAATAAGGGATTAAAACTGATTTTAAAATGTATAAAATTTACAAATAAAACCCGTATAGTTTCACTTTAATGGCAAACGTGACGTGACTTTCCCAATTGCTACATTCTGATAATTGTTTTTCTTCCATTCTCTGCATACGGAGACAGCATCTTGCTGGGTTTGTAGGGGATTACATTGTTTGTTCAGTCTCAGCCCGGATGGCCCCATGGGATCTTTTACTGAACAGGCTGCGACTTTGTAACTTGTGGGGTTAGAGTACACTGCGGCTTAAGTTACCGTCATCTGAACTCGTGTGTTCTTTCAGTGTGTCGCTGCTGCAAAATACATTCTAAGACGTGAAATGTTACGTTTTAACCAGAGTTTATAGACACCGTCCTGGTGTTGGGATGGATTGGTAGCCTGTGTTCTCTTTGTGTAAATGTATATTGGATGATGGGCAGGGCCAGTGCTGCCACTAGGCAGACTAGGCAGCCGCCTAGGGCGCACTGCTGCCTGGGGCGCAGCCTTGACCACTCACCCCCCCCCCTCACCCCCCAAAAAAATCTATTTCAGATTGCAAAAGCCAATAGCAGACTAGCTATTGAAACCCCACCCACTAAGCAGAGGAGTGGAACTGAGACAACTTTCTCTCGCAGGTCCGCTCCTCTGCTCAGTGGGTGGGGTTTCAATAGCTAGTCTGCTATTGGCTATTTCAAATTAAAATAGCCAGTAGCACTCTGGCTATTGCTCCCTGCCGGAGAATGGGCCGCGTGGGGGTAGAGAGTTCATGGGTTGCGAGGCAGGTGGGTGGGTGGTGCATGTAGCTGGTCTTGCTTAGGGCGCAAAATAGTCTTGCACTGGCCCTGATGATGGGCACTGTAGTTTCTTTTGAGGTATTTGTAGCTATGCATGCTTCTGATGGTGGTCAGCATCCCTGATAGACTGCCAGGATAAGATGATTTAGCTTCTTAAAAATGGACCCGGCAGTAAAAATCAACATCAGTTTAATATGTCTGGGCCCTTGCCCCCGGCGTGAAAGCCTAGGTGAGGGTGTCATCCTCATGTTTCCAGCAAGAGTATTGCAAACCGTGCAGAAGAAGAAGTTTCTGTGCTGTGTTGCATCCGTACCTGCTTCTGTTCTGTAGATACTGAAGCCCATGACTATGGGTGCTTGCTGAGAGTTCTGATCGGGGGAAGGACTGCCTATTGATGTGATCAGCCCTAGAGCCGTAATAGTAAACCCTACACCTCGGAAACCCTTTTAGGTAATTAAGCAAAAATTAAAGAGCAACTCCAGGAATTGAATTGCTTTATTGGAGTTCCTTGGGCAAATTGAGCACTTAACCCTTGCAGTGGGGGCGGGGCTATGTCTGCACTGCAAGGGTTAAGTAGTCATTTTGCCCAAGGGACTCAAAGCAGATATACTCACCTCATCCCCAGTCAGCGCTCACCTCTCTCTGTCCATCTCCGCTGTGGTATGTCCCTCTGCATCCTCGCATCTAATGCAAGTCAATGGGCCTGCATTAGACATGAAGGGATCAGCAGTCCTTGGACTACAGGAGCCCGGGGGAGAAGAGGCTGCAGGGACTGGTCTAGCAGCCTAGCTGGATCGAGGGTCAAGTGAGTATATCTGCTTTATTTGAGCCCCCTAGAAAAAAAATGAGCACTTAACCCTTGCAGTGCAGGGGTAGAAGGGTAAGTTTTTTAATTCCCCGGAGTTCTTCTTTAATCTTTCAGTGCAGCAATAACATCACTGGGGATGCCATATTCATTCAGTTCAGGCTCCCTGTTTTGAGTTCAAGCTGGATGCAGAGTATTTCAACAGGGGGGTCACAAGGATGCAACAGGGGGGTCACAAGGATGCAACAGGGGGGTCACAAGGATGCAACAGGGGGGTCACAAGGATGCAACAGGGGGGGTTATAAGGATACAACAGGGGGGTCACAGGGCAGCAATTTGATGGCATTAGTCTCTGTTGCTGCTTCAGGTACAGATACACCGGCTGTAGATTGTAAGCTCTCTGCCCACTCCTCTGCCTGTGTCGGCTCTGCGAAGTAAACAGTGTTAATAAGTCATTGCCGTGCGTTTCCTGTGCGATGCACTCTAGGTGCAGATCAAACAGAATGAACAGATGGTTTTTGACAGCAAATTGTAAATGTGTCAATTGATTGCAGGAAAAATTTTTGAGGCGCGGGAGCCCGCCTCTGCGCCTTACGCCCGGGAAACAGCCAGTGATCCAGCATTTTATACTGTCTGGTGACTGACACCTGCGAGCTCATCTACAATAATGTGTAACAATAAACATTCTTTCTACAAAAAAACTAAAACATTATTATGCAGAAGATGCGCTGCCAGTTAAGATGCATGTTTGTACCCTTTTAACTATCTTACTTCTTGACACCTGTATACCCCTTATGGGTCAGACAGGTTTTTATATTTCTGTTGTGGGCCTTTAGTTTCGGTGTTATGACTTAAAGTGACATTAAACCCTCAGATTTTTTAACATAAACCAATACTGTAATGTGCGCCTTACTGTAATCCATGGTAGTTTCCCTTCTCTTTGCTGCTCTTCCTTTTAAATCCTCATGTCGTCTCATGCTTGGGAAGAACTTCCCTTTGCAGCTCAGGGCCTCTTCCTGTAGTGCTGGCTCAGGTTACAAACCTATACAAATGTACACAAAGACACCGTGTATCCATTCCTGAGACAAGGCAGTCTGCTGCAAAACAGAACTTCTGCCCAGCATGAGAAGAGATACAGATTTAAAAGGAAGAGCAGCAAAGAGAAGGGAAACAACCATGGAGTACAGTAAGGCGCACATTACAGTATTGGTTTATGTAAAAAAATCTGAGGGTTTAATGTCACTTTAAGACAGAGGTAGGCAACCTTGGTTGTGGCACTACAAGTCCCATAAGGCATTGCAAGGCTCTTAAAGCCACAGGCATGACTCCCAGGGGCATCATGGAATTGTGTAGTTAAAGGACGGCTTGGTGCCAGATAGCTCATCGTACCATCGGAGGTCTAGTGGAGTCCATGCCTTGACGGGTCAGAAAAAGGGGAACCTACTCAATATTCAGGATAAACAAAAGGGGTCAATAAAGGGGTTAAATAGGAACACAACTTTTTTTTTTTTTTATTTGCTTGTTTATTTTTACTTGTAACTGACATGATATGCAGATCTTGGAACCTGAGCATGATCTGATATGAGAAAAGCAGAAAAGTTACAATGAAGCAATAATAACATTGCTACATTGTAATGCTGGCCACACACCTTACAACCATCGCAAGACTTTTGTCTTGCGATGGTTGTAAGGTAATTAAAAAAAACGTACGATCTGCCTATCTTGGACAGGCAGATCGTACTTGCAATCATCGCAAGCCCGCCCCGCCGAGGGGCGGGCTTCCGATGACCGCAATGCCGATCGGGCAGTGTGCGCTTGCGCACACCGGCCTGTCCGGCTTTTATCTTGCGAACATGCCACACACCAGCCGAAAATCGTACGATGTTCGGCTGGTTTTCGAACATGTTCCTAAGATAAAAGTCGTGCGACCTTACAGTAGTAGAGGTCGCATGCCCTTCCACAGACCTTACGATAATCGTACGATCGCGGGATTTCCCGCGATTATCGTACGATTATCGCAAGGTGTGTGAGCACCTTAACTCTCACTGGCACTGCAGACACTGTATCACAGGGGCTAATCCTGACATTTGCAGAACAAAGTGCCAAAATAACAGCCAGAGAGCTGCAGGGGAGGTGGAGAAGCAGGGTGTACTACACAAGCCCACATTTTTTAGTTTTTTGGGCATGTTTAGCACACCTTAGGTCCACAATGAATGAAGGACATGTCTTATACTGCCTGGCCTAAATGGGTCCGGGTCAGTGTCTACTGTACATCCGGGTAATGGCAGTGCACTCCAAGGCACGGGTCATAGGTTTCCATCAGCCCTTAAAGGAGAACTATGGGGTTAAGTCTTTTCCCCATAGTTCTCCTTAGGGTAACGGGAGGACACAAACTAGCGCCCTCCCGTCACCCTAGGCTCAGTATATAGGGAGCCACAGCTCGCGATATACTGAGACGCCGCAGCCGGAGCTGATCCTGACATCGATGTCGAGATCCGCCCAGCTGCGTGAGTGACAGCTGGCTCTGCCTATCTAGAGGCAGAGCCAGCTGTACCCGCCCCGTCCGTTCCGCCAGTCAGCGCTGGAGGATCGGAGCGGGGAGGGGGGAATCCAGCCCCTCCCCTGTCACGGCAGAGAGCTGTGACAGGGTCGAGAGGTGAGCGAATGTCGGTATGTGTTCGCTCACCTCCCGATCTACTGAGCCGACCTGTGACAGTCTCATTGTCACAGGTTGGCTAGAACTATGAGGTGACTGAAAAGCACGCCTCATAGTTCAAGACCCTGTTCAAGACCGCCTCATAGTTCAAGACCCTGTAATGTTGGTTTGGCAATGCACTGTCTGCCAGTGGCAGGGGCACTATTTTTAGGGAATGTACACGCACCAACTCGAGTCTGAGACTTTGTAACAACGTTATTAGTTTGTTTTTTTGTGCTTAATGAGGATGTAACGTGTACAAACACTTATTTTAGTAAGTGTTATAAAGGATTAGTGTCACCAACACCCCATCTATCAAATAACTGACAAGCCTGGATTTTCACACATCTCGATCTCATAAATAATCAGCGATTCCAGGCGCCGAGTGCAATGGATCCGTAAACCGTTAATTGTCTCCAAGAAACACTGCAAATGTTCGTATGTCAGAAGGATGAATAGTGTAACCCTCAGCAATCTGATTCCAGAGAATCCCCCCACACTTGGGTGGGTCCGCTACCAGACTCTTCCACTCTCTGCGATGTATTACCAGACTCAAAACCGCATGGAACACACCTGTTAGACCATTTTAGGCAAAAAATAAATAAATATATATATAAAATCCAAAACGTGGCAAAAATGCAGTGCACTATGCTCCAGATCTGGTCTGGAAAATGGTGTGAACTAGGGATGCACCGATACCGATACTAGTATCGATATCGGTGCCGATTCCAAGTATTTGGGCAAGTACTCGTACTCGCCCAAATGCTCCGATGCCTAGCACGAGTACTTCCGGTATCAGGAAGCCGGGCTGCGCATCATTACACGTTGCCCAGTTTCGCGATTGACCGGAAGCTGGCCTCGTGAGGTAAGGTTACCTTACCTTAGTATGTGCAGCCTGTCATCCCCGAGGGCCTCTCCAGCGAGAATGCGGCCTTCGTCCGGTACCCAGCCCGAGCCATCCAATCAGGAAGCCAGGCGCCGTCTAATGACGCGACGCCTTGCTTTCTGATTGGCCTGGAAGCTGGCTTCATGCTCCCTCGTCATCTCATGACAAGAGAGCATGGAGCCAATCAGAAAGCAGGGCGTTGCGTCATTACACGGCGCCTGGCTTCCTGATTGGCCGGCTAGACGGCTCCAGTAATATTTTAGTCATAGTGTGCTAGTATGCATATTAGCACAATACGGCAGACTGACCTTCCAAAGCGATCCGCACTAGCACTGCGCTCCTCCCTCGCCTGCGCTTTCTTCTTCATTCCGGTCTCCTTCCGGGTTTCAAGACTTCAGCTGCTTGATTGACCTGGCCCCGATGATGTAACTTCTGCGCATGCAAGGTGAGGCATTTCCCCATGCACGCCTCCGCCTCCAAACTGGTCACCGAGCTATGTGAAGGAGGGATGGAGATGATGGAGATGATGGGGAGGAGCCTCCCTGCCCCTCACTTGCTTGTCACTGGTGAGGCATTGAGATCGATGTCCTCAGTGTTTTTCTGTTTCTTTTTTTTGATTGAACATCTTGGACCAATGGCGCTTTGCCATTGGTCCAAACCATCCACAGAGCTCGTGCCTCTAACACAGAGTAGAGGGTGTTGCAGCTCTTGCCTTACAATGTTAGGTAACACAAGCAGTGGGGAAGCCCGCTGCTGTGTAACCTAACTTATCTGTCAAGAGCCGGATGCAGCGCCTTCTGTATTAACAGGCAACACTCCGTCCATGACAGGTTACACAGCGGGGTTGGGGGGGGGGAGGATTTCACTGCTGTGTAACCTGATAGGAGCCGCACTGAATGGAGAAAAAGCTGTCTGCTTCAGACTTCAGACTGTCCTCCATAATACTAGGTGAGGTTCTGCTTTACCTGCCTCCCCTGACCGCACGTCCTTGGCATGCGCACTGGGGTTGCTTCATCTCGGCATGCCAGGTCTGTGCTCTGAGCTGCACATGTGCGGCACGGAAACAAAACTGCTTGACGAGCAGCAAGAAGCTTTTCTGGTAGAATCGACTCTTCGGTCATAGAAATCCTGCCGATCAGCCATTGTTTTTTGTTTATGTTCAATTAATTTAAGTTCCACTTTAAAGGAGAACTATCACCTCATAGTTCTAGCCGACGTGTGACAATGAGACTGTCACAGGTCGGCTCAGGAGATCGGGAGGTGAGCGAACACATACCCCCTCCGGGCTGGATTCCCCTCTCCCCCTCCGATCCGCCAGCGCTGACTGGCGGAACGGACGGGGGAGGGGGCGGGTACAGCTGGCTCTGCCTCTAGATAGGCAGAGCCAGCTGTCAGTCACGCAGCTGGGCGGATCCAGACATAATTGTCGGGATCCGCTTCAGCTGCGGCGTCTCAGTATACCGCGAGCTGTAGCTTCCTATATACTGAGCCTAGGGTGACGGGAGGACGCTAGTTTGTGTCCTCCCGTTACCCTAAGGAGAACTATGGGGAAAAGCCTTAACCCCATAGTTCTCCTTTAAGGTTGAAGGCTTCCTGTCCTTGGTTTGTTGGCAGCTCAGCCCCCGATGAAGTTGCACATTCATTCTCCGTCCGCTGTCTCTGCGGTTTAAGCTCCGAGGACGGTGATCCTGATTACAAAGTAACAAGTAATTTTAATTACATTCAGGTGACAGTTCACATTTATTTCAGCGAAGTTTCCTTCTCTTTATTTCCTTCCCCAAATTAATTTTTCAAAACCTTCTCCTCCTCGTTCGGATTCAGACGGTTCTGTTCATTTGAGTATTTTATAGCAGTCGTCGCAAACCTTTAATTAAATGCGCGTCTCCAATCTTTTGTATGAAAACATATGTGCCCCATCTCGGGCTCCTGCAGACGGATGCCGGTATTGAACAGAACAGATGAGCCCGGGGTCTAGGTGCTTGAATTGCAATTGAATGGCAATAACGGTTTGGTTCTCGATGGAATTTGGTGCGTTAATAGGTAGACTTTAAGCGTATACAATGTTTTTAAACAGTAGAAAGCCGGCAGGACTGCCCCTTGGTGCTGTATATATATACAGGTGAAACTCGAATAATTAGAATATCGTGCAAAGTTCATTTATTTCACTAATGCAACTTATGCGGTGAAACTAATATATGAGAGAGACTCATTACATGCAAAGCAAGATAGTTCAAGCCGTGATTTGTCTTCATTGTGATGATTATGGCTTACAGCTCATGAAAACCCCAAGAACCCCAAATCCACAACCTCAAAAAAGTAGATTATTACATGCAATCAATAAAACAAGGATTGTACATAGAACAATATCGGACCTCTGAAAAGTACAAGCATGCATATGTACTCAGTACTTGGTTTGGGCCCCTTTTGCAGCACTTACTGCAATTACTTTTGCACGATATTCTAATTATTCGAGTTTCACCTGTATATGTATATATTAAGCGGAACTCCAGCCTTTAACAATTAAAGATTATTATTATACAGGATTTATATAGCGTCAACAGTGTGCGCAGTGCTGTGCAATATAAGGAAGACATTACAATCACAATACAATTCAAGACAAGATGGTAAGGAGGGCCCTGCCCCTGAGGGCTTACAATCTAAAAGGGAGGGGCCAGTGATACATGAGGAGGGAGCTGTGTGGGGATGAAAAGATCATTTTAAAAAACTGTAGTTACACTTTTGGGAAGCTGTCTAGAGATGCAGATGAATTATACGCAAGGAACTTTTTTTTTATTGCTATCTGTACCATTGAAAATGTATCTATAAATAAATATGTTGCAGCTTACCAGTCCCCAGATGTGCATTTAGATACCTTCCTCAGAGACCACAAGATACTGGGGTACAGGTACTCTTAAAAACTTGACCATACAGGGATTCATATACACGCACACGCGCGCACACACACATGCACAATCACATACAGACACACAAAGGTTGAACTTGATGGACCAGTGTCTTTATTCAACCTCAAATGCTATGTACAGTAACTATGTGGCAGCTGCATTCGTTTTCTTTTCTTTTTTTATGTTAACCCAGTGATCCTGCCAGTAACACACTTCCCGTCCTAGGGTGACAACACTCATGTGCTGTATTTATGCTGGAGCAAAGTTGTCATTCCAGGTCCAGACTAAAGAACATCCCCTACTCTCCTTTTCTTCACAACTTTGGGTGGAGGTATTTTTTAGTTCACAGAATGAACTGCGTACAGTGACACTGATGGCGGTGCAGCACGGACAGCACAGGAAGTTATTATTCCCCCCCCCCCCAAAAAAAAAAAAAAAGTGTTGTGGAAGGAAAACGGGAAAAAATCATTAATTGAAAAACAGCAGATTAAGGGGGTTCCTGGGTGGTAGTACATCATAAGCCAGGGGCGTGGCCTGATTTGGGGCTGTGCTTACTTTCTAAAGCCCACCCCTATTCATTTACAATCTTCCATCCCTTCCTCCCAAACAGGGATGTCCCTATAATGAGGCAGTTGCCTGAGGCGGCATTGGGTTACGTGGGGGGAGGGGGCAGGTGTACCTGCTGCTTTTTCCCCAGCCAGTACGTCCTAGGTTGCTCTTACCATCCTGTGACGTTCTGAGCAGCATCCTGGCCAGCTCACTAACGTCACTGGTTGCTAAGAGGGAAGTTCTCGCTGGCGTCCGGCCCAGCTCCCGGCAACCAGTGAACTGGCCGGGATGCTAGTACTGAGTACATATGCATGCTTGTACTTTTCAGAGGTCCGATATTGTTCTATGTACAATCCTTGTTTTATTGATTGATTGTATGTGATATTCTCATTCTCTGAGATTGTGGATCTGGGTTTTCATGAGCTGTAAGCCATAATCATCACAATGATGACAAATCACGGCTTGAATTATCTTGCTTTGCATGTAGTGAGTCTCTCTCATATATTAGTTTCACCGCATAAGTTGCATTAGTGAAATAAATGTACTTTTGCACCATATTCTAATCATTCGAGTTTCACGTGTACATCCCGGCGAGTCCCTGATAGCTGCTATGATGGTGTTGTGTGTGTGTGGTTTTTTATCTTCCATTATTTCACTTCATTGTACAGTACTGGCAGCTTCTCTTCCCTTCTATGAAGAGCCGTCAGTGTAGATCTTCTAAAAATGGCCACTGGCGCTATTAATATCAGATGACAGGTGAAAAGAAGGATGAGATTTGCATGCGTTGCTCTTCGTTGTGATTGGTACATTGAGAAGCCGTTTTAGGTGAACGTTGCTTTGTGTGCTAAACTGCTTCTTGCAGACTCTGTTAGGGAAATAAATACCCTTCTAGTGCTGCAATGTACTATCACAGTGCGGGGAAATGCATTTGTTACATAATAGTCCCGGGTATTTTCCTCTTCACTTGCTGCGCTAATAGCTAGAGATGTATTGTCACCTTGTATCGAAGCATCTTCCACCAGAATGTATGGCGGATTTTTCTGCTTTTGCTTCAGTCTCTATCTGTTATGTCTGTAAATGGGTGTACAGGGAACCCGGCTTTAAAGGCACACCGGCGGGGCTGCTGGTTTTCATCCAGAAATTGTACTGCTCTACCCGACCCCCCCCCACCATGGTGAATGGCAGACCTGCAGGCTGCATACAAGTGATCTCAACGACATCGCCGGGATCACTTCTATAAAACAAGCGGTGGCTTCCCTGCTGTACATTTAGCTCTTGGCAAGCTGCGCCCAAAAACAAAAAGTTAGGCAGAGGGCAAAGGACTAGTCACTGGGCTGGCCTATCATCTGCCTGCAGCTGATGTATCTCACTGTGCCTTGTTCTACACTGTCTCTCTTTATGTAGATGGCCATCTTGGTAGAGGCAGATCTGCTTCCCTGATGACTGGTGGGGTAATGATGAAGCAGCAGGAGCAGGAAGGAATGGAGGAAGCACAGATCTACACAATAGATGAAGCAAAAGATCCTGGCACTGCAGGTCCTCAGGTACAGCTTCCCCTCCAGCAAGGAGAACTGTGAGGAGCACAGTAGTGACATCATCAAACTTCACCCCCAATCTCCTGATACTAGCAGGCAGAGGCAGATTTGGATGAAATGAAGCATAGCTCTCATTTTTTTCTGTTTCCCATTGGGATTATCTCCCCATGCTTCCTGTTTGGGAGATGCAACTCTTATCTTAGAGGTTAAATCCCCCCTAAGTGTTCCAATGGGCAGATTTCGCCTCGTCCGATGACAACTGAAAATTTAGGATTTCCCATATTTCCCTCTTTTACGGTGACAATGGGTAAGTCAAAGACAGCGGGGAAAACCTGGCAGGCACTATAAGTAAGATTGTTTCCTTTATCCTTTTCCAATTAACTTCATTGGCAACAAGTCCCCTTTTTACCGGACAGGCCAGTAGAGTACCGGCCAGGAAGTTATTCTAGTTATAAGCCTTCTGTACTCCATCCATAATTAGGAAAAACATTTTTGGCTTTAGGTACACTTTACTCGTCCAGAAGTCAGCAGGTCTAAGCTTCCAAGTCCAAAATACAATCAGGCAGGCTAAGATCAGAGCAGGCAGCCAGGAATGTAAAAGGCTGTTATGGTAGGCACCCAAATGGAACAGAGGGGGGGGGGAGTTGGGCAGCTCTGGCAAGAGCTCAGCTCCTGACAACCAGTGACATTAATGGTTGTCGCAAGCTGGACGTGATGCTGGCCAGAGCTTGGCAACCTGGGAGACTCTGGCTGGAAAGGTCCCCCAACGTGTCCCAGTGAGATGCCGCCTGAGGCAACTGTCCTCATTATAGGGTTGGCACGTTAGGAGGGGTGTTAACTTCCTGAGACGCGTTTACCTTTTAGACTAAATGTACTTCCAGATGGACTTAACTAGTATGGCACACTCATTATTATTATTATTATTATACAGGATTTATATAGCCAACAATTTGCTCAGCGCTTTACAAAATAGTGGAAACAGTACAGTTACAATACAATTTACAATACAGTTTCAGAACAATAGGGTTAGGAGGGCCCTGCTCGTGAGAGCTTACAATCTAGTTCTTCAAGTTTATAAAATGTCACAGTGCAGGCTGTGGATTCAGACAAGAACGCCATCTTCTGCATCCTCCTGGGTAACATGAGTAAAGAGATCCAATCGGAAAGCAGAACCGGAGGTGCCATTGCCCGTACACAGGCAAAACGATGCTCTTGAGGGGTGTGGATGATGGAATGTAAGCTCCTCAGGGGGAGGGACCGATATGAAATGTTCGGTGTTCTCCTTAGTGTTACATAATATATCAGCTTTGTATAAATAATGATATTAATAAATCGGCGGGGCTCACAAGAGCTTTCATTTCTTCTTCTTTTTTTTATTGCCAGAGCAAAAGCCAAGCTATTAAAAATATAGCGAGAGAGAGAGAGAGAATGGATTGTATGCGCTGCGGGTTATGTATCCTGGCCTTCCTCGCACACGGATACACAGTGATTAACCTCGTGTACGGGGATTCAAGCTGAAAAACAAAGATAAACTGCATTCAGGTGAGCTATGATCTGCTAGAAGTGGCAGGCAGGCAATCTTCGCTGACAAGATTTATGACTTTCTGTGGCAGGCTGGGGAAGGACGCTGGATGCAGAAAATACATTTAGCACGGGTGCTGCGCGGATTGGTGCAGTGCAGCCGGAAAGGTCAGAAGTGGAGCGGGATGAGCTGTGACAAGCGGAATGAGAGGACTAGATAGCGACTCTGGTGGAATGCTGGGAAACCATTTTTTTTCCTTTACCGCTAATTACAGCAGCAAACAGCTCGTTGTAAATGTCCGTTCCTCAGATCTCCGGGCAGATGTACGCAACAAACCCATGGCAGCGCCACATGCTCTAATCTCCGCTAGGTGGGTGCAGAATTTTAGCCCGTTTCATCGGCCACAAAGAACTGCCAGCATGCCGTAAAATATCTGTGACCCATAAGAGATCCTTCCAGTTTCCCATGAAAGGGAACGGTGCTTTTAAAGGGGAAGTAAACTTTTTTTTGGTGTTGGGGTGGGTGCACAGCATGCTTGCAGATCATGGCGCACACCTACCTTCCTCTGTGCTGTGACCAGGAACCGGTCACTGCTGCTTCCTCCGCTCATCTCTGATGATATGATTTCTGCGCATGTGCAAAGGGTTTACATCATCGACCTCACCTGGCCCATTCCCAGCATCTATAGAAATGTTTTTGATCTGTTCTGTAAAATATCTGTGACTAGTTGGGGATCCTTCTCATTTCCCAGGAAAGGGAAAGCCAGGGAAAGCGGCATCTAAGCAGAATAAACTCCTCTTTGATTGAAAACCACTTTTAAAATGACATTAACACGTGCAAGTTCATGTGAGGATTTAGCGATTGTCTTTAGATCTACTTCAAGTCTTCCTACTTAGTATTCCGGTCCGGAATACATTGCACAGCGAAGACATTGTTTCTACATTATCATCTTCCCACTAAGATATCTCGATTGATTTTTCTCTCCTTTTGAGGGGGTTACAAAGTTTTAAAGGATTGTGCAATCAGCTGAAATCCGAGTGTAATGATACATTTGTAGCAAAGCTTTCGCAGGAGCCGAATGTATCAGGAGGTTGAGTATTTTCTCTGCATATTGGGGGATGCTTGTTTATTCCTTTACATAAGGGCCGGGCTGTGTTTAAGTCTCGCAATCCTGTAATGTCTGTCGCTGCGAGGACATGTCTTGTGTGCGTGGCCCCTTGTTAGAGCCGTAGTTATTCCTGGGAACGGTACTTAGCACACGGGCTGTTGACTTTCATTCGGCGCCCGATTCCCTGCAGTTGCTATGGTGACCCCCGGGCTACGGGCTCAGTTCTGTCAACTTTTCACAGTGGTGTCAGCGAATGACGTTCCTCAGGCTCGGCGCTGCGATGGGGCGAAGGCTTCAGATCTTTCCCAGTTTTCTAATTGTTTCTCTTCCCGGAGTATTTTTTATTCCTGGCGCCGGAATAAGTTATGATGCGTGCTGCTCGAAAAAAATGAGCAAATGCTGTCAAAACACAGATATAGCACAGGTGCCTGCGTGCGTATTGGTAATTAGCGCTCATTCAGAAAAAAGCTTGTGCTGATGATTTCACACATAGATTTCACCTGATTATTATCTGCATCTGTTATCATGTCGTCTGACGGATTGTCTCCCCCCCCCCTCCCCCCACCTTCCCATTTCTCATATATGAAACAACCTAAAAATCTTAAACTTTACTTGTATGGTTATAGAGAGCGAGAGAGAGAGATGAATAGGATATTCCACATACCACAGCAACTCAGCCACAAAGTGGAAGGCCACTTAAAATGACAGAGCGGGGTCAGCGCATGCTGACGTGCACAGTGTGCAGAAGTCATCAACTGTCTGCAATAGCTACAGACCTCCAAACTCCATGTGGCCTTCAGATTGGCACAACAACAGTGCGTAGAGAGCTTCATGGAATGGGTTTCCATGGCCGAGCAGCTGCATCCAAGCCTTACATCACCAAGTGACACCTATACCCAGTTGACACCTATACACAATGTATTGGAGATTCTACCTCAGCTGTTCACCCGTGATGTTCGACATAGATCTCCTTCAACTTTGTATATGTAGTAACATCAAAAAAATGTATTGCTTTAGTAATTGTCCTCCCTTTGACAGCTACCAGCCAGTACTTTCCATGACTGGTAATTGTCAAAACCAGCTGTCACTGACTGACTTATGAACGAAGAGTAATTCCCAAAAATGTGATGATTATATCCGCTAATGATCATATGTAAGCTGAATGCTTCAATCAGGAAAAAAAACCCACAACAGCCTGTAGATGGCAGTGTGTCCCTGTTTAATACTGTAATTGTATAGCACAATTTT